>NW_017672722.1:95898-163506 GCF_001879085.1 Nicotiana attenuata | reverse complement strand
ATTTCGCTTTCTTTCATTGGACGGGTCAACCCTTGCTGCCTGTTCTCTCCACCGAAAACCATACTCCCTGAAGCTTTCATTGTGCTTTTTCTCAATCTTTGTCAAAGACAGACGATCCGGAATAATCTCGAGGTTGTACTGGAAGTGACAAGCGAATGCTTGGGCTAGATTATCCCATGTATACCATCTTCCGTGATCCTGCCGAGTGTACCACTCCAGCGCCGAACCACTCAGACTTTGACTGGAATACGCCATTAGTAACTCGTCTTTCCCGCCATCTCCCCTCATTTTGCTACAAAAACCTCTCAAGTGCGCCACTGGGTCTCCGTGCCCATCATACAAATCAAACTTGGGCATCTTAAACCCTGCCGGCAATTGAACATCTGGAAATAAACATAGATCTCTGTAAGCCACGCTTACCTGACCTCCCAACCCCCTGCATGTTTCTGAATGACTGTTCCAGGCTTTTAACTTTCCTGAACATCTCCTCATGTTCGGGATTCTTAGATGGTTTCTTAGTTTCCACAAGGAGATCAAAACGAGGAGTGAAGGAATAGGGTTCCGGAGCCTTGAAAGTGGGCTCCGGGGGGTAATATTGGTTATCGTGGGCTTGGAATAAAGGCTCACTGGAGGATCTGTGGAGTGTAGCGGGTGGGGGTGCCACGAAGACAGGAGTGGCTGGTGGAGAAGGGTATGGAACTGGTTTGGGTGGTGGAGCTGGTGGTGTTTGGGAGGTGGTGCTCTGGTAGTGGTGGTAAATGGGAAAGCCCGGGGATGAATCGATAGCAGAAGGTTCCTGAGACTGAGCCAATGACGGGACGAAGGCAGGGTTGGCGGGGTAAAGTGGTGGTGGGTGCCCTTTTGCCCATGCTTGATACATCTCGGCCATCTGTTGTTTCAGCTTATACAGTTCTTCTTTCAAATTAACATCCGACTCTTCCACCTCTTTCAAAGGATCGATAACACTCGCATCAAGTTCCTGGTTGGCCATGATCAACTTGTTTTTGGACCGGGTGTTGTATGGGTGAGTTGCCAGAATGCCAAACAAACTAACCACCTGCCTGTTACTTGATGACAACAACAAACTTGTTAGTGATCAGGGTTTAACAGATAGGCAACCGCACATTTGGGTTATGAATGCACCTAAACAGTTAACCTTTCTATTATGCATTTGATCGGTTGCTTGCGTCATCCCGGCTTTCCCTTATTTCCATTTGCAACTTCTCTTTTTCTCTTTTTCACACACGCCTTTCTCTGCTTGATTTCTCGTTGTTCTTTATTGTCTCATTTGCCATTGTTTCCTTCTCACGATTTCTTATTTTCTCTCTCTTTTTCTTTTCTTTTTCTTTTCTCTCTTGTTTACTTCTCTTTTTTCTTTTTCTTTTGGTTATGATCGAATCCTATGGAGATTGCCTACGTATCATGACCCCGCATGAATCGGACCAAGCGTAGTTCTGGGGGATAAGTGTAAAAATAAATAATAAAATATTTTGGGATTTTCAAATTTTCATAAAAAGAAAATGCTTTGATTACAACGACTCAAAACTAACAGACTCGAAAAGGAAACTAACAGACTCTGATGGAAAGATGAAAATACAGACTCGAAAAACAAACTAACAGACTCCAACAGAAAGATGAAAATACAGACTCGCAAACAGACTAACAGACTCCAATGAAAATCATGAATACATCAATGCCTCAACTGCTCCTGGGGCCTGCGGGACATCATTTGGTCTCGCCACGGGCTTACGCGCTAAATCCCCTTGGAGGTGGTAGAGATCTTCCATTATCTGGCGGACAAAGGTCATCACAGTGGCGAAGAACATGGATCTAGTAATGTCCTCACACTTACTGCATTTCATTGTGATGTAGTCGGCGATCCTTCTGACCCTTTCTCTTATGACGCCCTTTTCTTGCAACAAACGCCCAATCTGTTGGGCCCTAGCTTCCAAAGTTTGTTCAGCTATATGATTCTGTTCTTGAAGTTGTTGCAATCTCTTTCTAACTGTGCCATCGCTGCATAACAGTGTTCTCTTTCTGCCTTAAAATCTTTTTCTTGCTTGATCATTTTGTTCTCAAAGATGGTGACCCTTTTCTTCAACCCCACAACCTCATTGTCATATTTCTCTTTTAACTGTTTAACCGATCGCTCTCGTTCCTCCGCGTTTTTAGCCAATTTTGTACGAGCCCTTGCTAATTCACCCTCTGCCTTGTTCAAATCAAAACCATACTCACTCACCTTCTGCCTAAGGTTCTTTATAAGTTTTTCATCTTTTGCACCTCTAGCGGGATTTTCTGCCGCTATTTTCATTTCCCGAATCTGGGCTCGAAGGGCATCATTTTCCTTGGCTAGATTTTTCTTCTCATCCTCGTCCGCAGCGGCTTGCAGACCATTGTCAAATTGAAGATCCTTGACTTTCTTTTCCAATTTGCTTATGGTAGCCCTATATTCATTTTCTTTGGCCAACCAATCCCATTGCGCTTGTGACGCCTCGACAAATTCTTGAAGATGGGGTCCTTTGGCCGGCCTTCCAAACTCAACTTCTCTTTTATACCAAGCAAGGTACCCGGGTGAAACCTCACCTTTGGATAGATCATGCACACAGGTATTTGCCATCAAGTATTGACACTCGCTCCAGATTTGGCGAACTGCTGCTTCATGAAATTGACCATCAGGACCAATCTCGACTACCTGAGCATAAGGTCTTCATCTTATGGAACTATTTGACATCTCCCCAGCTGTCTCAAAACCCGGTATGGGGCATAAGGCTGGATACTTCTGAGACCCATCAGGAGGAAGTGTGGCCCGGTAGCTGGCATGTATATGATTTCATCTATAGGAAGCCACCCGAACGTCCATTCTATTTGATCTGCAATGATGGAACGGAGACGTGATATCCATTCCGTGACCCCTTCTGGCATGCTAAACCCGTCGACCCTTGTATAAAATTCCTCTATGCAGTTTTTCTCTGTCGACCCATAGCTCATGTATTGAGGACGATGACATAGATGTTCAATCATCCATATTTGTAGCAAGAGGTTTCACCCTTCGAAAAAGTCTCCTCCGGCTTTGCAGGCTGTGAGAGCGCGGAAGATTTCAGACACTATCATGGGTGCAAGGGTGCTTTTGGCCTGAGTAAATAAAGTACTGACGACCCCGGCTATCCGTATGTCGATGTTCCCATCTTTCCTGGGAAACACCAGAAGACCCAAGAATACCACCATAAAAGCAAAGCACCTGTGTTCTTCCCATTTGAGGCGATTCCCTTTGCTGCAAATCTTGTTTTCTGGATTGTTAAACCCCCCTATGTGACCGTATCTCTGGTATATAAACTGCAGAGTGGAAAAACCGGCTGCCAAATCTGGGTTGTGGACCCCCCTACTTATCTTTAAGGAATCTAGGAACCTGTGCACAGAGACGACTCTTGGAGCAATCAAATACTTGTGTCTCAGAGGAACCTCGGTGCTCCCAATATATTCGGCTATTTCTTCCAAAGTTGGGGTGAGTTCAAAATCTGAGAAATGAAACACGTTGTGGGCCGGGTCCTAGAACGTAACCAACGCCTTTATGATGTCTCTCTAGGCCTGATCTTCAATAACCCGGTAAGACCTCCCAAGTAGAGATTGACCTTATCTTGCCCTGATTTACCCAGATCTTCCCACCACATACACAGCTCCAGCGGGATCTTGTTCATGACTGTTATTGGCAAATTTTGACTCGTGCTCATTCTGCACATTTATTAGGGTGATTAAGCAAAATTATGACTCATTTGACTCAAGAAAAGTTAACACTATTTTTTTTTCAAATTTTCATTTCAAAAATAAAACCCGACTTTGCAAATACGGCCTTTCAGCACTTCCGGGGAGAAGATTTTAAGGCTGTGCTTGCTAACCGGCCAAAAATTCAAAAAAGAGACCAAAGGTGACTGTTCTTGCAAAAACAGCCTTCCGGCGTCCTTTTGGGAACATTCGGCTATTTTTGACAAGAATGGCATCACCTTACTTATTTACAACGAAGCAATAAAAAATTTTGGTTCTTTTTGGGCTATTTTTGCAAAAAGGGAAGTTGGACCCGATGGGGGTTGTCTACGTATCCCACATCCGGTGAGAATCAAACTGGCGTAGTTCGGGCAATTTTGACAAAACGAAAACCAACTATTTTTCTAAAACAAAACAAAATTTTCTTTTTTTTTTCAAAATTTCGGCAGAGTTTCAGTATATTTTGGACATCGATTTTTCAAAACAGGCAATCATCTCTCTCAGCCCTCACATTGACTTTCCTTTTCTCAACTTTTCCCCTATAAGCCGGTCAACATGCAAATCCGAAGCAAATGAATGCACAAGTAGCAAGTAAGATGCATCAGGATGGTCTTTTCATTTCGGGTACACCTGTCCTAGACAGACCCAACCCCTGTGTTGAGTCTCCAAAGTCAAATGCACATGATGCAAACAAACGTTCCTACTAGGGATCCGGCATGAGGCTGAGTTATTCTAGGTTCAAAACCTGGGTATATTGTTCTAGACTTGTGTACCCGAGCGGACAACTCGAGCCGAGGAGGGGGCTACGTACAGGGAACCAAAAGGCCATCCGGCTTAGTAACTTGTCCGAGCCTCTTTCTTATTTCAAGGTATGACACTAACAGAATAGGGAGTCACGGCCAACGTGCACATACCCGAAGATGAGAAGAGAAGGGTTCCGTAGCAGTTTATATACAATTCAAATAATATCAAAGCGGTAAAAAGCGGCAATTAGCCATTAGGCTCAACATGTAAAAATCAGATAATGAATAAAGCCAACTATAACAATTATTCTAAGCTCGAATTCTGAACCGTGAACCATGAGTTCTGGGTTCTTATCTCCAGCAGAGTCGCCAGAGCTGTCACACCTCCTTTATCCTACACCCGGAAGGGTATAAAAGGGAGTTCTTTCCAACTTAAAGTGACAATCGAAACGGGATTATTTTATTAAAAATTCAGAGTCGCCCTTGGGATAATTTATGGTGTCCCAAGTCACCGGTTTCAAATCCCGAATCGAGGAAAGATTGACTCTGTTCTACAGTTCGCGAACACAGAAATCCGGGTAAGGAATTCTGTTAACCCGGGAGAAGGTGTTAGGCATTCCCGGGTTCCGTGGTTCTGGCACGGTCACTCAACTGTTATTATTGGCCTATTATCTGATTAATCACATGTTTTAACCTGTGGTTCAATTTTAACTTTATAACCGCTTTTATTTAAATATTTTTTAAGAAGATTCAACGTCATCTAAAACACATCTTGAACCACGTCACATAAATTCACCCGCAGTCCACGACACATTTTATTTAACGTTGTTGAGATTTGGAATTGGGTCACATAAATGCGCACCCGAGTTTAGGAAGGTAAATTATTAAAATAACGCGCCTAAAGCAACTCCGCACTTCCAAGTTTGCGAGGGCCATGGATATTCAACTAAATGGCGCGCCTCGATTTCTAAGGATTAAAATATTAATTAAGCGAGGGCCATGCATTTTGAGCTTTTATTCGGCACAGCACACCTCAATTTCAATTTTTAAAGGAAAACTCAAACTAAACTTTGAGGGCCATAAACTATGATTATGCTTAATATGGCACACCCCAAATCCTTTTAAAGAAATTTAATTAACTAAACACCAAAGGTATTGAGTTCTTACTTCGAGTGAGTGATTCAAACCAACTCATTCAAATTGCCAGGCCGCCCTTCACAAACATTCAGTTTAATAGGAAAGCCAAAACTAAAACAGGCCCAAATCCTTGTGGAGGACCCATTTCGAAATTGAAGAGAGAACAGATGGGCTCGAATCACAAGGCCCAAAGGCTGTGAATGCAAGCCCCTCCCTTTCGTTCCAGCTTAGATTCAGAGAACCAAACTCAAGGCATAACAAATCTTCTAAAATGACGACAAAGCCACAATAAGACTTGAGATCGAGTCCCTGCAGCCCCAAAAAAAAGAACACTTGGACATTGGACTTATCCCATTCAAGTTGCTCCTCTAGCTGATTCAATCAACAGTAATTACTCGAGATGCTGCACTTGATTAGACCTCATTTCAATAACTAACAAAACCTCATGAGATATTAAATAAGTGGATCTAAATTCTACTCGACCCAACACGTCAGAACAGAACCAATACTCTTAATTATTTCCACGAAAGAAAACAACAAGATGTAAAGAGTTAAGCTAATCTGAGAAATCTTAAATTTGAGATTAAACCAGACACTCATTTGAAAACTTTTATACAAACTGAAGTGCCTGAGTTGTTCTGCAAATCACGAAAGAGTAATTTAGCATACAAAGAGCTAATGGAAGAGAGAACAAAGCATATCAAATTTGCTTGAGAGAAAGATAGGGTATAGAGAGCATGCGCAAGTGGGACAAATACACCATGGGAAGGAATGCCAAACAAAAACAACTCTAAGTGGAACTGTGCTTTGAAGTTTTTAACGAATACACTCAAAGATGGACAAGACAAAAGACTAGAGCCTAGTTTCGATTTGAGGCGCAACAAATTACCTAAGTCCAAATTTCACTCCGTGGCCTATCCAAAACTCATCCGAGCTCTCGGGACTCCAAACCAAACATGCACGCAAGTCCAAAAACATCATACAGACTTGCTCGTGCGATCACGTATGAGCGTGGTGGGGAGCCTATTATGAACTACTAGCCAAAGGAAGGACTTTATCTTATTGATCGTGGGGATTTTCCAAATCCATCTAAAGTCTATGTTGTTGTCCTGATTCTCGTGAGGGGAGGAGATGAGCTCATAAGCTGCTTTGGTAGAGAAATAATTATGGTTTAAGGTGCTCCAGTTTGATTTATCTAGATGGAGGCCCTTGCTTAATATAGGTGCTGTGGATTTTATGCTTTGTGCTAGTAGGTAGGTCAAAAGATAGGGTGTTCAAATTAATAGTACTATTAGCCATGATGGTGAAAAGTGGTAAATTCAGATCATTCCTTATTAACGGCCCCTGTATGAGGCTTCTCAAAGGTTCAATATGATTTATCCATTTGTCCTCCCGGATGTTGATGGATTTCCCATCTCCTATTGTCCAGTGAAGGCTTTTGTTGCAAACTTTTATCCCTTCTACTATATTTTTTCAGATGTGCGACCCCCTATCTTTATTTGGGGTTCTGTTAATGGTGTTATTCCGTAATCCGTACTTGTTATGTAGGACTTGAGCCCAGAGAGAGTTCTTCTCTTTCGAATATCTCCATGCCAAAGCCGTTTTGAAGGAGGCATTTTTCCAATGACCCTAGTCCCCCTTCCCTTTTTGATTTGGTAACTATATCCCAATTGATAAGGTGACATTTTTTCTTTCATTAGTGCTTCCCCACAGGAAATTTCTTTGAATAGCATCTATCTTATTGGTGGTGGCTTTTGGAAGGCCGTAGATTTGCATCACATGATTGGGGATAGCTGATAGGGTAGCTTTTATTAAGGTAGTCATTCCTGCCATATTTAGGAAGTCTGTCTTCCACCCTTGCAGTCTAGTGTTGAGCCTATCTATAATAAATTGGAAGTCCTTTTTGGTTATTCTATTGTCTATTATTGAAAATCCAAGATATTTTCCAAAGTGGGTCGCTTGTTTCATGGACAGACTCTGGCTAATGTGATTTTTTATGTCTTGATGAGTGTTATTTGAAAAGATGATTCTAGACTTGTTAAAATTAATAGTCTGTCCTGATAGGTTACGAAATTTGTTCAGTGTATCAATGAGGGAATTGCAGTTTTTTTGGTTGGCTTCCATCATTAAGACTAGGTCGTCAGCAAAGAAGCGGTGGGATATGGGGGGGGGGGGGGCTTGTTAGAAATTTTGATAGGGTCCCACCTGCAGCAGTCTATTTCATGGTTAATGAGTCTCGAGAGCATTTCCATACAGATAATGAAGAGGTATAGGGATACGGGGTCCCCTTGCCTTATGCCTCTAGAGGGTAGAAAAAAATCAGTGCACGAGCCGTTGATTAGGATAGAAGTTGAAGTGGTAGAGATACAAGACATTATGATGTCTATTAGGTTATCGGGAAAATTTAGAGATTTAAGCGAGAACCTCACGAAGGACCACTCCATCTTATCAAAGGCTTTCTCTAGGTCAATTTTAATCATCATTTTTGCTTTTTTGCCTTTTGTATTTTTGAAGTGATTTAAGACTTCCTGAACGATGATAGCATTGTCGGAAGCTCTTCTCCCTTTGATAAAACTTGTTTGTGTGGGCGAATGATATTGGGTAGGAGGGGCCTACTCCTGTTTACTATAATTTTGGTGACTACCTTGTATGCTGTGTTGAAAAGGCTTATGGGTCTATATTGCTTAATCATCTCAGCATTTTGGCATTTAGGGATGAGACAGATGTAAGTTTTGTTCATATTATCTATCATTTGCTTATTCTCAAAGGTACTTATGACGAAGTTGATGAGTTGGTCCTTCGTCTCATTCCAATATTTTTTGTAGAAAAAAGGATGCGAACCATCTGGTCCCGTAGCTTTAAGGGGTTTGAAGGAGTTGAGGGCAAGTTTAATATCCATCTCTGTAGCAGTCAGGCAGAGG
The DNA here is from genome assembly GCF_001879085.1 of Nicotiana attenuata. Taxonomy (NCBI): domain Eukaryota; kingdom Viridiplantae; phylum Streptophyta; class Magnoliopsida; order Solanales; family Solanaceae; genus Nicotiana; species Nicotiana attenuata. The sequence continues at coordinate 154,946 of NW_017672722.1, read as the reverse complement.
TCATATTGACTCTTGAATTGTCAGATAGTAGGACATATAGGTAAGATTTTTGTAGGACATCTCTTGCTTGGTTGAGTAAAGGTCAAGAATGTTTTTATTTATCATTTCACTAATATCTATGGGGTTATAATGCCATTCCCCCCCTCATCTTTGAGACTTAGAATCTTATTTTTTCCTTCTTCTATGCATGGTAGTAGTGTGGAAGAATTTTGTATTTGCATCTCCATTCTGAAGCCACTGAACTCTGGATTTTAGTTTCCAGAAGTCTTCTTCTAGTTTAAGAATATTCTTATATTCCTCCATCAAGTTAATTTCTAAATCTATAAGAAACTGGCTATTTGGGTAATTGCGCGATCTTTGAATACCTTCTAGTCTAGCCATGACTTTTCTCTTTTTTTAAAGATGTTTCCGAAGGTGTTCTTATTCCAATCATTAACTTTTTCAGTGAAATTTTGGATAGCGTTGGTAATGTTCATCTGGTTAGCCCATGTTTCCCTAATAAGGGGTTTGAACGTAGGGTGAGACGTCCACATGGACTCAATTCTAAAGATAATCCCACTTCTACCAAAGTTTTTTATAAGATCTAATTTTATTGGACAATGGTCTGAGTGGGTACGCATCAGGTGCGAAACATGAGCTTCTTAAAATATATTAATCCATTTCGGGTTAGCTACACACCTATCTAATCTTTCCATAATTAGGGTATTTTTCTTTTGTTAGTCCACGTGTATTTAGACCCTCTAAAACCTAGATCCATTAACCTACTAGCCAAGACAACTGAGGAATCGTGATTCTATTATTATTAACCGACAAACCTCTGAAATTTTTTGAAGCCCTAGTGACTTTGCTAAAGTCACCTGCAACAAGCCAGGGCCCTTTAAAATTATCTACAACTGTTTTTAGGTTTTTCCATAGTATTAATCTTTCTTCTAGAAAAGTGCTAGCATAGATAGTAGAAAGAAGCCATGAATTAGGGTTGTTTGGTACCTTTATCATGGCATGGACCTCCAGATCTGTGGAGCCAATTTGATCCACAGTGATGTCTCCATTTTTCCACATGATTGCGATACCTGCTGAGTTACCTTGTGCAGCAACTTGAATTAAGTTGTCAAAGCCAAAGTCGTTCCTGATTGTGTGATACTCCTCCATTCTTGTTTCCAGCAGGGCCACCAACACTGGCCTGTTGTAATTCAGCATGGATCTAAAGGCTCTTCGAAAGTTAGCGTTTCCCGCCCCCTACAGTTCCAAATGATGATAGTCATTGAGTTATTCCTAGTTTGTGAGCTCCACCCCTGATTGTGGGCTAAGCTCTGTGAATTCGGGATTCCTGTCTGGCTCAGTTGGGTTGCATTGGCCCAGTAGTCAGTGTACATGGTTGGAACCATCACTACCCCGTATTTAAATAGGGTTGGTGCTGATAGCATTATGATGTTCAAGGAGAATTTCCTCAATTCCTGAAGGCAGCATAAGATGACCCTTTTTTCTCTTCTTTCCTTGAATGCAGTGCTTTTGGGTTTCTTAGCATTCCATATTCCACTCTTGTTGTAGTCGATATCCGTCCTCTTCTTCCTCCTCTACCATTTGTTGTGGTAAGTTGCCCTGGTTGTTATGCTCCGTCTGGGCGTTGTTGTTATTGTTGAGGGGGGTCGTATGAGGAGCCACTATTGTGTTCTCCTACTGAGTTGCTTCGTGCCGTGGGTAGCTCATCACTTGGTTTCCCTGCATGCTGAAGGGTGTCATCTGTGTTTGGAGTGGATTCCCATTAAAGTAGAATGGGGTTGGGTTTGGTGATTGGCTCAAGTTGTGAAAGAGGGGTAGGTTCATGTTATTGGGTTTGGGATGGTGTGAGGGTTCATGTTTTGGAAGTTCCAGAGGTATGAGCCCGCTGGTTGAGAGGGGGGGTATAGTGGTGTTGGTTGGACTGGTAGGGCTATCCATGGGTTCATGGCAATGTTGTCCATTCCAATTCAGAGTCCCCCCGTTATTATCTGTGGTAGGTAGCTCGGGTTTTCTATTTGGATAATTATGTTTTGGCCATTGAGTTGGAGGTTCATGCTTAGTGCATGTCCCATGAGACAATGTTCCAGCCATGATTGGGGAACATGGTTCGGTGGGAGAGGTAGAGTTGTGAACACAATGGGATTTTGGTTCAGTTGCATGGGAGGGATAACCAGCGTTAGAGTGGGTGTTTGGTGTTGTTACCTTATCCACACGTTCCTCCTTGCCCTGAAGAACCTTCTATGGTGGTTGTTCGTGGGGAGTCTTGGCATTTTGGCTGCTAGGGATTTGATGCTTTACTGGTTGAGTAATGTTATGTTTCATACAAGGTTTAGGGTTGATTAATAGACAGGGGGGTTCGTGGCCTTGTGTTGGGCTAGGTCAAGACTCTTGGGGTCCTCCATTATCAAGTCTTGCTCATTAATGAGGAATGGATTGGTTGTCTCATCAATGGCAGTTTGAATGGTTTGTGATGTACTAGATTTGTTTTCCAAGGAGAAAGCATTAAATGGTGAATGGATATTCCTCTCAATGTTGAGTACTTTAGAGGTTGCTATATCGTTTAGGTTCTGTTCAATCTCCATATTTTATAAGGTTTGTGTTTTGGATGATTGGACATGTGTATTATTCTGAGGGATGAGGGTCTTAATACTAGTTTGGGACATAAGAGATTCAAATTTGTTTTGGCATTTGATGGTATTAATGGCCAATGTTGTAGGTTCTTTAATATTATTAATAAGTCTTGGTATGTTGTTATTTAGTTTGTCTGGTTGGTTTTGGATTAAGGTGCCTAGCGTAATTTGCCTCTTTTCTTTATCCACTGGTTCTAGGGTGGGCCTTTGGATATTAGAGCTTGTTGAGCCATCCCTTAGAGGTGTACTAGCTAGGATGGCTTTGTTGTTCATTAAATGAGCGCCGACTTGGGTGTTGACTGTGTCTTGGTTTTGTGGTTTGTCTAGTGGATATTGTTTGGTTTTAACTTGGGGGGGGGGGGGCTTAGTATCCATCCAGTCTTTGAGCTTGCCTTGTCCTTGTGCCTCACCTTCTGACTTTGTTGATGGGGATGCTGTGTTGCTACTGTTTCCATGGTTTGTTGGTGTCCAAAGTCTTTCCTTCAGTTTTCTGTACCATGGTTTTTGTCCTTGGAAGTGGTTTGGCTTGGTTTCTGTTTGTTGAGGTTCCCAGTTTCGCCTTCTTTTCTTCCTAGTTTCTTATGGTGAGATACAACCGTCCATTGCTCAATTTCCTTAGTTAGGGAGAGGATATCTTTTGTGCTAGTATCCTGGTTTTCTTGGTTTGGATCTTCTTCTTTAGGATGGTTAGGGCAGCTCCGTTGTACATGTCCCAACCTCCCACAGTTTGTGCATAGGAGATTAAAGCCCTCGTATGTGACTTTTTGGTAGTGTTTACCTAGTATAACATGAGTTTTGAGGGGTCTATTGGGACCAGTATGACCCTTGCATATTTCCCTCTTAGTGCTGATGAGGTACATGCGTCTATACGGATTAACTGTCCTAGTTTATTACCTATTTTTTCCAGGATTTCATAGTCATTAAACTCCGTAGGGAGTTCTGGGAGTCTGGCCCAGATCGTCGAGTAAGTTAGGGAGGCTTCTGAGGCAACGAATCTAGGCTCCCATTTCCTTACTGCTAGGTATTGGTTGCCTATGAACCAAGGCCCCTCATGTAAGGCTTTGTCGTAGTTCTCTCTTTTGTTAAATTTACTAGGTAATAGTCATTTCCAAGGTCTATTAGTGAAATTTGTTCCGAAGGTTTCCATATAGCATGAAGTTTTTATTGTAGAAATATGTATCCTACTCTTCTTCCAAAATTTTTTATGATAAAGGCATTTGACCAGTTTTTGTACATTAGCTCCTTATCACCGGAGGTGATAGGGATGAAGCTATCCGAGTCAAAGACATTGTCCACCTCATCTGAGGCGAAAGGGTTTTCGACCTCATCTGAAGGATCAAGAGATCCCACATTACTTTGAACAATAATATGACTCTTAGCTTGCTGGCTTTGGGAGTCGTTTGTTAGTTTGTTCAAGAAAGAGCACTCTTTAGTGTGCTCGTTACTCCCGGGGTGCTGGTGATGGGAGGGTTCTAGTGTTGAGTTATTTCCCCTTCCTTCAAAGATGGGAGTGTTCTGGGTCATGTCTACATCCATAGTAGTAAGATTTAGTGGGGACTCATGGCCTCTCTGATCTGGCGTCTGAGTGGTTTGCTTACAGGGTGATACCGATGGAGATGGGAAGGGTAAGGTGAGGGGAGTAGAGGAGAGAGAGGGGAATGGTGTTTTGATCATGGAAGGGGAAGCTAAGGAAAGTTAGAGAGAAGTAGGAGTTTCTCTCTCTAACCCATGATCTAGTTAGAACTCTCTTTAATATTTGCTACGAGAGGGAAAAAACTTATACATTATGTAATAGGTGTTGACTTATTTTTATTTCTCCCAGTTACGAGGAATTAATTAATCTGTTGCAGAGTTGATCTTGATAATTAATCAGTTAATCATTCTTTGGCTTGTCTTGTACTCCCTCCGTCTTATATTATCTGTCATGATTCTCTTGTACACGTTCCTTAAGAAAAATTAATTAGAATGGAATTTTGACTACTTTACCCTTATTCATGTCTTAATATTTAATCTTTCTTCAATGGTATTTGACAAAGTTATTCATAATTGAGGTGTTTGTAGTCTTCAAGAATAATTATTACTAAGGGTAAAAAAGAAAAAAGACAATCAATTTTGTCTTGAACTTCTAAAGTGACAAATAATTTGAGATAACTATTTTTAGTAATCACGACTAATAATATGAGACGGAAGAATTAAGAGAATTACGTATAAAATAAATTTCCATTTCCTAGAATAACAACCCATAGAACTTATATGGAACAAAGCTTTTGCAGCCAGATGAAATTTAACAAGAGTATATCCTCCTAAGTATAGAATCACATATATTTGTAGCAATTCTAGCAGCCAAAAAAATGTCCAGAATTGTCTACAAGTCAACAACTAGAGGTTACAATTGTAGTATTTTAATTATTCCCTTTTTCTACCATATAATATTAACCATTTCTTTTAAGTCCCAAAAAAAATTGAATCTTCAAAAGTTCCAAAGAAACGAAGATCCTTGTAAATGGAACTCATCATAATTCATATAATTCTCTTCAGCAGTATTGTCCAAATTAGGCAATGGTGGTACATAATATTCACCGGATAAATCATCAAAACCCGGAAAAATTCCAAAATCGGACATGTCATTTGCTGTCCCCATTGAAGAAAACATGTCCACAAATCCATTATCCAGGGTCATTTCCGTCTTTTCACTTTCCAACCCAACTAATCCGTTCGAAACCGAAACCGACGGACTCTCCGCATTAAACATTTCCGAAGATGACGACGAAGGATCCGAATTATCTCTCGGGTTAACCCAATTACTAACCCGGGGCTCTGAATACGAATTCGCGAACTGGGCTGCCGCCACTTGAATTTCCGCCGGCGTCATGGACCTACCGTTAACTATTTCCGGCGGATTTTCAGGAAAATTGAAATTTGCAGTTTTACCCCTCAAACAAAAAAGTGCTGCATCAAAAGCCCTCGCAGCTTTTTCTGGTGTGTCATAAGAACCCAACCAAATTCTTTCTCTGCTATTTGGTAGTCTAACTTCTGAAACCCATTTCCCCCATTTCCTCTTACGTACTCCTCTGTACTTTGACGATGAAGAAGATGAAGATGGTGAATTTTCACAAGAATCTTTTCCATTGGGTTTCACCATTGTTGTTAAATTCTTTTAAAAGAAAACAAGAATGTTGTGATTTTTGTAATTTTTTGATTGAATAATATTTGGTTTCGTGTCCTGGTTTGGTTTTTCTTTTGACAAGAATTTGGAATTGGCGGCTTATATATAGTATTATGTTTTGAGAGTGAAAGAGTGAAGAGAGTGAGAGTCAACAGGCCGTGTTTTGGACTACGCGGTGGTGGGTTTTGTAGAATGAGAGGACCACGTGTGATTTTAAAACCTCGTGGATATATTTTGTTATGTCGTGGAAGCTGGGTATAATATGTTCAGTTATGTTGCTTTTGGGTGCCACGTAGTTTGGACATTATTTGACATGTCAGCATAGGTTTGCTCTTTTTGTGGGACCTACTTTGACCCCTATTTGTTCCTCCTGCTTGTCTATTTAACAAAAACGGACAGTCCGGTGTAGGAAGCCTCCCGCGTTCATGCAGGATGGCAAGGACCATACCCCAAAAGATGTAATGTAGGCAATCTACCTTGATGCAAGCATCAATGGCTGATTTCATGGTTTGAAACCGTCACCTAATGGCGAAACTAGGGATTTATATTCAGGGTGTTTAAACTTGAGAGAAGCGAAATTTTTTTTTGATAAAGGGTGATCAATAAATTATGTATTCCTCTAGAACTTAATGTTTTACTAGTATACACATTGTAATTTTTCGACAAATGGTGGTCAATTGACCACCCTTTAAGACATGGAGCTTCGCTCTACGTGACCTATATGTCACACGAAAATAACTTTGCCATTGCTCCTAAGCCCCCTTCTGCTTGTCTATTTATAGCCTGTTTGGCCAAGCTTCTCCAAGGCCAAAATTATTCATTTTTTTACTCAAAAAATGTTCTTTTTTTTTTCAAAGTTGAAGTGGTGGCCAAGCTTTTAGAAGAAAAGAAAGTGCTTTTGAGTAGAAGCAAAAGCAATTTTGGAGAAGCAAAATAAGTAGCTTCTCTCTAGAAACACTTTTTTGAAAAGTGCTTTTGAAAAAATTACACTTAGAGCCTATTTGGCCAAGCTTCTAGGAGGCCAAATGTACTTTTTGAAAAATTTAAGGTGTTTGGCCAAAATAAAAAAGTACTTCTTAGCAGCAGCAGAAGCAGTTTTTCTGCTTTTAGGGAGAAGCTACAAATTCTAGCTTCTTCTAAAAAGCAAAAGCAGAAGTAGAAAGTTAATTTATTCAAGAAAAAAAATAACCTTACAATAAATTTATATATTTCAAATTATCTCTCAGTAATTTAATTTTTCTTTTTCTTTTCCTTTTCCTTTTCGTTTTTTTTCTGCTATACATTTATTCTCTTTTTTATTTTAATCAAATTTTTATTATCTTTTTCCTATTCTTAAGAGATTTTAAATTTATACTGAATGATGTATTTTGACATATTTAAATTATCATGTACATAATAAGTAATACCAAACACTCAATATTGTTGCTTTGGAATAACTACATTTTATATTAATTAGAATTTCTAATTTATATTTTTACTTTACGTTTTATATTTTAATTGAATTCTTTTATAATAAATGTTTAAATTTAATTTTTCTTTTCTAAATAATATTAATCGCAAATTGAATCTTTACTGTCCTTTTTCGTAATTTGATACTTAAAAGTGCTTTTTTAAAAGATTGGCCAAACACGATGAGCTTGCAAAAAGCACTACTCAAACGAATCGGCCAAACACAAACTACTTATTTTGCAAAAGTACTTTTTCATAAAGCATTTTTGAATAAAAGCGCTTTTCAAAATAAGTAGTTTTTGGCAGCTTGGCCAAACTGGCTCTTAGAAGCACTTTTTTACAACTTGGCTGTCACGACCCCAATCCCGGTCGTGATGGCGCCCAACACTGATGCTAGGCAAGCCCGACCAATTAAATATTCTCAACCCAAATACGTAATCCGTTAACAAATAATACGATTAAAATAGCAAATGTCAAGGTTCCAATCCGAATCTAGATAAAATAGTACGAAAAATAATAACGAATATTCCAAACATTCCCCAATAGATCTGGAGTCACGAGTTTAGAGCCTCTAGATGTAATAGAGTAATATATATCCATAGTGATAAAGAAGTCTAGAATATGAAAGAAATAAATGAAATAAAGGGGAGGAGTCGGGTCCTGCGGACGTCAGGCAGCTACCTCGACAACTCCTGAAGATAAAATCCAAGAAGACAGCAAACCGCTCCACTAAGTCTCCGGAGCACCTGAATCTGCACACATGGTGCAGGGAGTAAAGTGAGTACTTCCAACTCAGTGAGTAATAAACATATATAATGTCTGAAAGTAAGAAATTCCTAAATATTACAATATAAAGCTATAATCAGCGATTCAGCACATAAAATGGTAGAACAACAACAATACAAGGACAAGTAAGACAAATAGGTATAAATGCATGAATGCAATGCAATGCACATGACCGCTGCGGCGCGCAGCCCGATCCATTTGGGTACCCGCGCTCACTGTGGGGGTTCAGACTCCGGAGGGGCTCCTATAGCCCAAGCGCAATATCATCGTAGCATTCGCTGCGGCGTGCAGCCCGATCCACACTCAATCCAGATATATATATGCATACAAGCCACTCGGGCACAGTCAAATTGTTCATTTTTTTTAGTTTCAATTATTAGGAATTATAGAGCTAAGCGTTTAAACCTTTATTTACTTACTAAACATTTCGAGGCAGTGTCTAACTCAGGACTGATATCATGAAATATGCTAAGCATCATGGAAGCAGCGATAAGGATCCCTGAAGAATGCACATGATAGGCACAAAGCCCCAAACATATTCATAAAATCCAAGTAGGATGATTACCAAACAACTTCTAGTCAAGAACACAGTACGAACATCAATCGGAACGGACTAGGTCACAATCCCCAGTCACAATCGACCTCGCACTCGTCATATGAGTACGTGTCTCGCCTCAATATAGCGTCACAATGTAATATACCGGGGTTTCAAACCCTCAGGTCATCATCTACATCTATTACTCACCTCAAGCCGGCCACAAGTCTAGCTCGCTATGCCTTTGCCTTTCGAATCAACCTCTTCGCACGCCGGATCTGATTAGAACCACAACGAATACATTACAATAGGCTAAAGAAACATAACCCAATCGAAAAGGCTCGAAAAACACCAAAATTCACTAAGTTGGCAAAACCCGAGCCCCGGGCCCACTTCTCGAAAGTCAGAAATTTTTGCACCAAAATGTTCCTTATCTCGCCACGAGTCTATACATGTAAAAATCACAAGAATCGGAGCTCATTTGCTCCCTCAAATCCCAAAATCTCATTCAAAAACCCAAGCCCTAGTTCTTCCCTTTTTAACCCAATTTCCATGAATTTAAGTGTTGAAATCACAATAAAATGACGTTTCTAGGCCATAGGACTTACCTCCAATCGATTCCCAGTCAAAACCCTCTTAATTGCTCGCCAAATACTCCCAAGGTCGCTTAACAATGGTGGAAAATAACCCCAACTCGGATGAAATGTTTTTTAAACATTCTGCCCCAGCTACAGTGTTTTCGCAATTCCCAGCAAATCTTTCGCAATTCCCAAGCTGCAGTGTTTTCGCAATTCCCAGCAAATCCTTCGCAATTCCCAAGCTACAGTGTTTTCGCAATTCCCAGCAAATCCTTCGCAATTCCCAAGCTACAGTGTTACACCAGAACCAGCAATATCAAACTTCTCCAAAATGATCCGAAACCACCCCGAAACTCACCCGAGGCCCCCAGGACCTCAACCAAAAACACCAACACATCCTAAAACATCATCCAAACTTGTTCCAATTATCAAAACACTTCAAACAACACCAAAATCATCAATTTACATCGAATTCAAGCCTAAGTTCTTCTAAATCTTTCAAAACACGCATTCGATCAAAAACCCAACCAAACCACGTCCGAATGACCTGACATTTTGCACACACATCCCAATTCACCTAATGAAGCTACAGCAACTCTCGGAATTCCATTCCGACTTCCGGATCAAAATATCACTTATCAACCGGAAATCGCCAAAATACTAACTTCGCCAATTCAAGCCTAATTCTACACCGGGCCTCCAAAATCAATTCCGATCGCACTCCCAAGTCACAAATCATCCCCCGTAGCTAACCGAATCACCGGAAATCACATCCGAGCCTTCTAACTCATAAGTCAACGTCCGGTTGACCTTTCCAACTTAAGCCTTCCTTAAAGAGACTAAGTGTCTCATTTCTTATCAAAACCAATCCAAATCAACTCTAACACACCACATACCGATAACGAAACATGAAGAAACATGAAATGGGGGAAACGGAGCAATAACACATGAGACGACGGGTCGGGTCGTCACATTGGCCAAACACTAATTGTTGCTCATAAGTGTTTTTCAAATTAATTAGCCAAACACAAACTGCTTTTCATCAAAAATACTTTTGAGAAAAGCACTTTTCAAAATAAGCTAAATTTTAAAAGCTTGGCCAAATAGGCTATTATAATAGTAGTAAAAGCTTTGACTTTATTTTGTTTCTTTCTCAATGGCGTTTGTTTTTTCAGCTTGATAAACTTGAATTTTTTGTTTCAATTCTGAAGTGAGATATAATCAATGTATTTTGGTTCGTGTTGATGAGAACTTGAGAGAGATAGTTTGTTGGGTCAATCTTCATTTTTTCCAAAAGTATCTTTTCTCAAAGTTAAAGTGTCTGATCAAGCTTTTAAAAGAAAAGAAGTATTTTTGAGTAGAAGCGGAAATAGTTTTTGAGAAGCAAATTAGAAACACTTTTTAAAAGTTTGATCAAACACTAATTGTTGCTCAAAAGTATCTTTCAAATTAAGTAACCAAACACTAATTGTTTATCACCGTAAATACCTTTTTGAAAAGCACTTTGAAAAGAAAAAAAATACTTCTGTAAATAAGTTGATTTTAGAAGCTTGATCAAACAAGCTATTAAACTCCACTTGTAAAATAAATCACGCGAGTAAGGACTATTACTTCTTTCTTTTATATATAACTTTAAATTTCAAATTTATATTTTAACAACAATGAACCGTTCATATTTAGACGATCACAATTAGGGCTGTGCATTATTTGGATCAACCTAAAAATTCGATTTGGATCGGATTTCAGATCTTTAATTTATTATTATGGATATCGGATCGGATACGATTTGGCTCAATTTACATTCAACCGATCCGAAATCTGAAATTTATATTTTACGTATAAAAATGAGGGGTGTTCTTTTAAAAATTCTGAGGTTTCTTTGTTATTTCTCTCACTGTTTTTGCCTTTTCTTTCTTTTTAATATTAAAAGTAAAAGATATGAAAATGAATGAGTTTTGTAACTTTGTTACTGAAACGGGTAGGAGATAGCATGTTAAAATTATTTATTTTAGCATCTTAATAAGGCGTACAATTCGAACCGAAATTTGAAATATTTATCCGATCCAAACATCATAAAGCGATCCGAGTTTAATTTGGTTTGGATTCGGAGTGCAATTTATAAAATCCGAAATTATAACCTGAAAGGTACTAAATCCGATCTGATCCGATTCATGAACATGCCTGATGATCACGCCCAACTATTCCTTATAAAAAGGACAATGCGGTCGTTGTAAATATGATCCGGTTTACAAGTCCGGAGTCGAATCCCACAGAGAATTAACCTATCAATTACCTTTGTTGGAATCACTAAATTCTTTATAATCAACTTTTCCAAACGTTGTAAACAATAGTTGATGGTATTTCTAACAACTAAGACTGAAAGTAAATAAACAGCTGTAAACTAAAATATGCTTGGGTTGTAAACAATAATGAGAAGGTTCTAAGGTAGTGATTTCCCCTATTGATGGAATCCCTTCCGGTTATGTTTCATATAGATTCACCAAAACATCTCTATAAATCATGAGCACTCTTTTTACCGTAAATCTCTCCCGAGTAATCGCGATAATTTACTAGACGCACTCTCCCGAGATACGCTGGCTGACTTTGTTTATTACAGCTCACTTTAGATTGCACCCAAGGCTTCGTTATCCCTAATCCCGCCTTTAAACCCGCAGTTATAGATCCCTCTTATACTTTGGGAGTGGTGTTGTTCAACAATTACCTAAATATGCACTCTCTTCCGAGTTATGCACACTAAATAGACACAGCTAATTGAGGATCCTGTCAATTAACTACAACAAACACGTAGTTGAACAAATAGAGATTAACTGGTAAACTATATTAACATAATCAAGAAGTTCATCCTTCAATAGGTTCCATCAAAACCTTAGACTAAAGTATTTAGCTACTCATAACAACGTAAGGATAAACTACGAAAATATTCATAATAAAAAATAGCAAGAAAAAGAAGAGATAAAGAACTATGATGTTTTTGGGTGATCTCTCACACTTGTGTATCTTGCAAAAGTATTCTCCAAAACAAGTCTGCCCTAATGTGGCCGAATTTCTACATCTTATAAGGGTTTTACACCAAGTTTTCCCGACTTGACACTTTGGTCCCTGAAGTTTCTGCGTCCTGCCGCGGTCCCACCGCGGTTACGCCAGGACCGCGGCCAGAATGGTCCTCTGAATCTGCAGCAATGTTCTGCCGCGGTCCTACTGCGGTTACGCCCGGACAACGGCAAGCCAGCTTCAGTTCTGGTTTTGTCCCTTCGCTTGGTGCACTTTGTGGGTATTGTATGGTTGGCCTCCTTTTCTCCGTAATTGATCTCAAAAGTACCCCACAAACTTCTTTTCTTGGATATAGCCTGCAAAGCATGAAAAAACACTAATCAGAGCATTTGATTATCACTTTTTACCATAAAACTATACAAAAATATGGTTCTTTAGGGCCTAATTATAGTCTAATTCACCTATTATCAGTAATTCTAATTTTCCATATTAGTACGTTGTCTTGTACTGCATGTGCATTGTTAATATTCTTACTTATTTGTCTTGATTTTCTTACATTATTTTGATTTATTCTTTTACTTGATGGAATGATAGAATATTAACCATAATTATTTTACTTTTTCTTAAAGGAAAATATTAACAGATGCTTACTTATAGGAAAAGATTGTGGGCCTCTATAAATTGAGACACACAATAACACAATAGAATACATAATGTAGTCATTACGAGAGTTTTGTTTAGATGGGGAATTTATTCTTTCATAAGCTTTTTCTCTCTTTTATATATATATATATATATATATATATATATATATATATATATATATTCGCTTTTAGTATATATTTTTTTGTCTGATGTACCATCACCAAAGTTTGCTTTATTAGTTTCCGCACAACGCTATTTTCCTGAAGGTAATTAATTCCATCTCCTTTCATTTTAATTTTCCTGCCTGTTGTTAAAATAATAATGTGCTTATAACTTGAGCAGTGGATATTACATGACTGGAGCAATGAAAAATGTATCCAAATATTGAAAAAATGTAAAGAAGCAATTCCAAGTAAGGAGAATGGAGGAAAGGTAATTATTATTGACATGGTGTTGGATGACCAGAAAGGAGACCACAAATCATATGAAACCCAACTTTTCATTGACATGCTTATGATGGCTATCACTTCTGGAAAGAAATTGGCAGAACTCTTCGCTGATGCTGGATGGTTGTTGAGGTCTATTATTGAGGTTTATCCTTAGCAGCTTGTTTGGATAGTTGTTATCCATTGTATTGTATTGTTTATTTATTTAAAATTAATTGTATCATATTGTTAAGTTAATTGTTCCGGAATAACCAAAAGTCCCATATTATGAAACAATCGATTTGGTGCGGTGGGATTGTTTCCTATTTTTTTTTTCCAATTATGCCCTTACTTATTATTCCATAATTCCATTTTATCCTTTATTATTATTTTTTTATTTTAACTCCAAATCTCCAACCTTTCAACCTACTTTGTCTTCGTCCATCTTTTCCAGAGTTGGTTCGTGCCGTTCTTTTCATCCAAATCTCCATTCATTTTTTTTTTTGTCTCTTTCCGTTGTTTTAGATTTCTTTTTTTGTTGCTAATGATAGTTAACCTTTTTCTTCAGATTTTTGCTCTTGTTTTCAAGCTACATAATTGGTGATAAATTAATAGAAAAAGATTTTAAAGTTATTTTCATACGTAATTCTTGATAAACTTTGTTTAAACAATTGAGGGTATTTTAGTAAACTTATCAGTTATATATGATAGCGTACGATACAGTCAAACTAAATAAGAAAAATATTAACTATTTAACAATAGCAAACGATACAATCTATCTAAACGTTATATTCATAAAGCGATACAATATAATAATACAATATATTATAAAACGATGGATAACAATGATCCAAACATAATGTAATGTCACCAGAAGTTCAAATAGACTCTATATAAGCTGAGTGAAGTGTATGTTTTGGAAGTCAACGATATGGTAACTTACCACTAATAGTAGATGCCAGTGATCTAGCGAATGGTCATTGCTTCTTTGAGAAGTATGAATTTATGGTCGTTATCTTGGGCCTTGGCAAGCACAAAACATCATCCATTATTACACAAATTAAAATTTATATTTATATTATTATAAATGCATGAATACAATGTTAGATTACAAAAATAATCTTTTAATATTAAGCATAATAACTCACAACAAAAGGACATAGCCGGAATTCTAGATATTAGCTTTATAATCCTATCATTTTTAAGACATAATACTACACGTTAGGAATCTTACATGATTACCTTTAGGAATCCTATTAGTATAATTACTTTTAAGCTGTCTAATCCATATAAAATTGAACAAGTAAATATCTTTACTCATGTAATCCTATTACTTTTAGGATATACTTCTTAAAAATTCATATTCCTAATTTAATTCGAAAAAGTATTATAATGTGTTATTACTAATTAATTTGAGAATGTGTTTTATTGTCCAAATCTATTTAGAAAAAGGAGACCCTATACTATTATAAAAATGTAAACACAATATTAATAAACCAAAATAGCCCTAAATATTAAGCGGAAGAACTCATAGGGAAAGGACATAACTGCAATAATCTATTTTTGGACTACAATACCTTCTTTGCTAATTTTAATATTTAAGATTTTAAATTAATTAAATTTTATCTATTAAATTCTTATTAAAAATATGTAGAAAGGTTTAATAAAATCAGTTTCTAAAGAATCCTCCGTAATGGCAATACATTACCACTCCATAATGTCCAATACCCAAAAAAGTAAAAGTAATATTAAATGGACTGCATAAAGAGATGAAATTGAGGAAAAAATATCCGCACAATAATAAATTTTTATATTATATTTGAACTATTTCCTACTCAAATAATATTTTTTTAATAAATTTTTCGTGTAATATTGAAAAATACCCAATTATTAAACAACAACTAAAAAATATTTAAGAATATAAATGTGTGAGAAAGAGAAAAAAAATGGTTAGTAAGAGTAAATATCACTAATGGTTCTACAAACATAAAGAACTAAAAGTGAAATATCATATCAATCTTTTACTCTTTGAAAGTAAAATTTATTTTGTATAAAATTATGATTAAGATTAAATATTCAAAACAAGAGATGAATTAATATTAAGATCTGAATCTACATAGAATAAATTATTTTTTATGTTACAACTAAATAATTAAATCTTTAATTAATTATTAGCAAGATAATCCAATTCAATTATTTTTTAAATTCATCATATGAGTAAAAATTTTATTTCAAGTTAAAAAAAATCTTAGGATACATAAATTTATTCCATAAAAAGAGCGTTAGAACACAAAGTAAAAAGGTTAGTATATTATTAAGACTCAAAGTTATACAAGTGTCTGAGAAAGTACAATCAAAGCTAAATCCTAATCAAGAACAAGCTTTCAAGACCATATTATAAAGAGTCGACTCTGGTATAATAGGATTATACTTTGTAGATGCCTCAGGCCGAATCAAATAATATTTCTATGTCATACATTACTTGCAAATATCATATCAAGAGGCATGACACTATTAGCAATAATAGTAAGTGGTGTACCAACAACGATTTTATTGTGCGGCCACCCACTTTAGATTTGATATACCTCTTCAAACAACTTAAATAACCATCACAAATATATCAAAGTAGAGCAATAATGCTAATTTTATAAGGAAAGCAAAATTGATAATATGGGATGAAGCACTTATGGCAAAGTGTCAAACGATCGAAATAATTGCCCGGAATTCTTATTAATGAACGGTTTGGTGGAAAATTAATGGTTTGGAAACTGATTTCTGCCAAGTCTACCAGTAGTTCCAAAATCGACAAAAGCAGAGACTGTAAAATCTAAATTGCCAAAGTTATACTTCAGGCCTCAAATGAAAAAGATTCAACTTACAAGAAATATAAAGCAAGAACATATCCAGTATTCTGTGTCTTCTTGCTTTGTGTCGGAAACGAATAAGACCATCCAATAAAAGATGATTTGATTTTTCCTGAACACTTGGTTATCAATCCCAATGGTAAAGTAGTGCATTTAATAAGAGAAATATTTCTATCATTAGATTAAAACGTAATTTGTACAAATCGCAAGATAGAATTAAAAAGATATCTTAGCTAGCAAAAATGAATATGTTGATCAACTAAATAAAGGGTTGATTGCAAACTTTGACTCAACAGAAAATGATACCAATAATTACTACCAAGAAGAATACTTAAATTCTTTAATACCAAATGACCTTCTACCATACATGTTTGTTGTCAAGTTTATTATTTCTTACGTATGTTAGTGTCACCATATGTATAATATACTAAGTTAAAATTGATCTTCCATTGTATATAGGTTCATTTTGAAAAAAATTATGTCCGTCATGCTACTGAAAAACTTAGATATGCCGAATAGCTTATGTAATAGCACACATATGGTATATAGAAATTTTTACAATAACGTCATACATGCAAAAATTATGATATTGGCAAAATGTGCTTCTAAGTATATTCTTATCCTTGAATTCAACTTTCGTCTCTCGAAACTAAGGTATCCTTTTAAATTTGTGTGAAAATATTTTTTAGTATGTTTATGTTTTGCAAATATAACAAATAAAACACAAGGACAAATATCCTAAATATTAGGACTATATTTACCATGTTTTCTTGCACGAACAACTGTATGTTGCACTTTCAAGAGGGATAGGATATCAAGATCAACAACAAGAGTTTTGGTTAAGGCAGAGCAACCAAAGCATTAGGAGGAAACATACACAAAAAATATTGTCCACAAAGAAGTGTTCGTTAAGATATCATCACATTAGATACTTTTAAAATATTATACATAATTATCTAACTAACATGATAAAATTGATCATTTGTGTAAGTTTTGATGATGTCCTTTTATTTTAAATTCACGTATTGTGCTAATGTAATAATATTTTTTGGCATTTAGATGATCGTTGTATTATTATACATAAAATTTCTCTCATTAATTAATTTTATTGTTCCTTCATATAAATAAATTTTTAAATCATCACGTGCCATTATTAACGTGCAACGCACGTTCATAGATACTAGTAATTATTAAAAGTACAACAAAGCAATCCCTAAAGTGCGGTAATTAAAATCCTATCAACTGCGCTCGTTAAAATTATAGCCAATGAACAGCATTGAAAGAGTGTACTTTTTTTCCTTGCTCTTTCGTTCTGTCTCTACCAAATAAAGGCTCTTTACTAATTTAGCGCGTGTGAGCCACGCTCAACCCTAATGGAATGGAGATTTTTCCCCCAAAATCCACACATGCACGCATTGGTGAGGCTGCAGTGTAATAGTTTGGGAGCTGGTCGTATATTTTGTCGGAGAAGAGAATAATTGGGAAAGTAATATTAGGGCTGTTTTGAGAAAGCCACGTGAGGGGTGTAGTAAGGCACGTGTATTGCCCATCAACGGCCCAGATGAAGTTCAGATTAACGGTCCAGATTATTTCAAGTGAATTAGTTAGTTGGGCTCAATATTCAGTTACTGGGCTTAGCTGTTATAACAGATTTGGGCTGAGGGAGATTATTCAGTTTTTGATCGGTAATTTCTCTCTCCATCTCTCTTCGTTCTCTCTCTTCTTCCTACCTTCTTTCTTCTTCTTCTCTGATTCTAATTCCTTGACCTAATTCAGTTCATCTCCATTACAGGTGATATTTCAACTGATTGAAGATTAATTCAGTATTTCTTTTTCCTATTTCAGTTCTGAAGGGTGAAAGTGTGGATTGTAATTCCAATTTGGTGATCAATAAAATTCCATTTGTGTTTTGATTCAATTATTTTGAGAATATAACAACTTGGTATCAAAGCAACTCCTGGCCAATCAATGACGATAACAGAAACTAGGTCCAAATCCATGGAGGACAATGTTAGAAAATTGGAAAATCAGTTAAAAATTCATATCGAAAGTTCACAGAAAAAAACAAAAGCAACTGATGCAAAAATTGATGATCTAGTTAAGAAGTTGGATGTGTTGATGGACAAGCTGCTTCCAAATCAAGCAGGTATTCTGGGTAGTGCTCCAACTGGGGAAATCCATCTGGAAGGAACCAGCAACAGATCGAGGGGAGATCAAATTATTTCTCCTAGGATAGGGGAGAGAGTTCAAGGCCACCACAACTCCAGTGCTCGAATGGAGATTCCCTACTTTGAAGGCAATGGGGGAGCAGATCCTTGTTCATGGCTGAGAAGGTGTGAAAGGTACTTCCGCTACAATCATGTAGTTGATCATGGCCAGAAGCTAGAAGAAGCTGTTCTTCACCTGCGAGGAAGGGCTGAGGCATGGTATTTCTCCTACCAATTAAGCAAAGGCCATGTTAGTTGGCAAGAATTTTGTGAGGAGCTGTGCAAAAGGTTTCAAGATGCTGAATACAGTAAGTTCAATCTTATTGGTGAATTCAAGAAAATAGAACAAAAAGGTACTGTCAATGAGTACCTAGAAAAGTTTGAAGACTTGAAAGCATGGGTTCTTATTAGGAGCCCTACTATACCAGAGGATTTTTTCTTGGAATTCTTTGTAGAAGGACTGAAAGAAGAGATAAGGCATACTGTTAAGATGCTTAACCCCTATACATTGAGCCAAGCTGTTGAGAAAGCTAGGCATCAAGAGAAGGTTATAGAGACTTGGAACAGGAAAGGGAAATCAATGTGGGGAAGGGGGGTTAACCCAATTAACTCCACATCTTCTAACCTACCAAGTTCTAATCTAACTGTTAGAAGTGCAGTGAATGTTAGCCAGGGCAACAGATTGTTTGAGTCAAGAAGAGATCATGGTCTATGTTACAAATGTGGAGAGAAGTACCACCCAGGGCACCAATGCAAGAATAAGCAGTTGAATGCTATGACTGCTTCTATAGAACAGACTGAAGAAGATCCTAATTTTTCCACTGAAGAGATGGGGGAAGGAGATGTAGAGCTACCTGAGGTGGAGATTATGGATGAAGCTATAAGTTTAAATGCATTATCAGGAACTGAGGTTCCCAACACTATCAAGCTTAGAGGGAGATCTAAAAGGAACACCATGACCATTCTGCTAGACTCAGGAAGCACTCACAGTTTCTTAGATTTAGAAACTGCCAGAAAAATGGGATGTCTAATCAAGGAAGCAGTGCGTATGAGAGTTACTGTGGCCAATGGTAACCATCTCATCAGCTTGCACACTTGTCCTAAATTCAAATGGAGTATACATGGGGTGGACTTTGAAGACTCAATGAGAATCATCAGATTAGGGGGTAATGACATGGTACTAGGGGGAGATTGGATGAAAGCACACAATCCAGTTTTATTGGATTTTATAGAATATAAAGTTCAGGTGAAAGGCAAGAGGGTGGAACTCAAGGGCATTTACAGTCAAGCTGATCTTAAAAGCATGACTACTTCTGGGGCTAAGAACCTACTTAAAAAGGGGCAAGCCATCTGGTCTCACCTCTTTACAATTTCAGCTATAGAGTTGCAGTCAGAAGAGAAGATACCTGCATCCATCAGCAGTGTTTTAGAGCTCTTTCCAGATGTGTTTTCTGAAACAAAGAAGCTGCCACCAAGAAGAAATCATGACCACTTTATTCCCCTGAAAGATGAAGCAACACCAGTCAGCATAAGACCATACAGGTACAGCTATTTTCAAAAGAATGAAATTGAGAAACAAGTGAATGAGATGCTTAGTAATGACATAATCCAACCTAGTCACTCTCCTTTTTCTTCTCCTGTACTATTAGTTAAGAAAAAGGATGGTAGTTGGAGGTTTTGCATTGACTATAGAGCCCTTAACAATATGACTATTAAGGATAAATTTCCAATTCCCTTAGTAGATGATTTGATGGATGAGTTACATGGTTCTTGCATATATTCTAAAATTGATCTAAAGGCTGGTTACCATCAGATTAGGATGGGGGAAGAAGACATCTATAAAACTGCTTTTAGGACTCATTTGTGGCATTATGAATTCAAAGTCATGCCATTTGGCTTGACAAATGCCCCTGCCACTTTTCAATCCCTCATGAATCATGTGTTCAAGGCATATTTGAGGAAATTTGTGCTGGTGTTCTTTGATGATATTTTGATCTATAGTGCATCTTTAAAAGATCACGTTGCACACCTTCAAGTGGTGCTGAATGTATTAAGGAAGGATCAGCTCTTCGCTAAACTTTCTAAGTGCTCATTTGGGCAGTCTAGAGTGGAATACTTGGGGCATATCATAATTGGAGAAGGGGTAGCCACAGATCCCTCAAAGATTGAAGCAATGGCCAATTGGCCAACCCCCACAACAGTAAAAGCACTTAGGGGATTCCTAGGTCTGACAGGATACTATAGAAGATCTGTGAGGTCCTATGGAGTGATCAGCAAACCCCTCACAAATTTACTAAAGAAGAATGGATTCCAATGGGACACAGAAGCTGAGAAAGCCTTCCAATCACTGAAGACAGCCATGATAACTGCTCCAGTTTTGGCTTTGGCTGATTTCACTAAAACTTTTATAGTTGAGACTGATGCATGCTCCAGTGGCATGGGAGCTATGTTAATGCAAGAAGGAAGACCAATAGCCTTTTTTAGCAAGGCTCTAGCACCAAGACACATGGGGCTGTCAACTTATGAAAAAGAGTACATGGCTGTTTTATCAGCTGTAGAAAAATGGAGACACTACTTGCAAGGAGGCCATTTTATAATCAAAACAGACCACCAAAGCTTAAAGTACTTGCTAGAACAAAGAGTCACCACAGCCTTGCAGCAGAAGGGGTTGGCTAAATTGATGGGGATGGACTATGAAGTACAATACAAGAAAGGCACTGAGAACAGGGTAGCAGATGCTTTGTCTAGGGTGCAGGAGGTTGAATCTAGTTTGAAGGCAATGTCAACTACTGAACCAACCTGGATGACAGAAATTGAGCTTAGTTATGAGCATGACCCTACTGCCTTGCAACTAATCACTGAGCTGATTACCACTCCTCATGGCAAACCTCAGTATTCTCTAGCACAAGGGATATTGAGGTATGAACAGAAAATTTATGTGGGCAGAAGCTCTGATTTAAGAACTAGAATATTTGAGTTGTTACACAATTCCCCCCTTGGAGGTCATTCAGGACAACAGGGCACTCTCAAAAGAATAAAGATAATATTCTACTGGCCTAACATGAAGCAAGATGTTTTTAAGTGGGTATCTGAGTGTGATATTTGTCAGAGGGTCAAAACTACCAATTCTCACCCTGCAGGTCTTCTACAGCCCCTGCCTATTCCTGAACTTCCTTGGCAAGATATAGCCATGGACTTTATAGAAGGACTACCCTCTTCCAATCATAAGAATGCAATCTTAGTGGTGGTGGACAGATTAACTAAGTATGGCCACTTCCTACCCCTCAAACATCCTTTCAATGCTCAGGATGTTGTTGATCTGTTCCTAAAGGAAATTTACAAGCTGCATGGGTTGCCTAAATCTATTATCACCGATGGAGATTCAGCGTTCACCAGCCACTTCTGGCAAAGGCTGTTCAAGGCCTTGGGTACTAAGCTCAAAATGTCAACAGCCTACCATCCACAAACTGACGGACAGACAGAAAGACTCAACAGATGCTTGGAATCCTACCTCAGGGCCATGATGTCTAGTCCCAAACAGTGGGTTAAATGGTTGCCACTGGCTGAGTGGTGGTACAACACCAACTACCATTGCTCCCTAAATACTACGCCCTTTCAAGCTTTGTATGGGTTTGCTCCACCTCAAGTTTCCCTGGGGTCCCTTCCACACCCAACCCATACTCAAGTAGGGGCATGCATTGCGCAAAGACAACAGATGTTACAGTTGCTTAAAGAGAATCTCACACAGGCCCAAGCCAGGATGAAATTCTATGCAGATCAGAACAGAACTGATAGAGTTCTAGAGGTAGGAGACTATGTCTATCTTAAGCTTCAACCTTACAAGCAGTCATCTTTAGCAATCAGGAAGAATCTAAAGCTAAGTGCCAAATTCTATGGACCTTACAACCCGTTGCAATTTTACAACGGAAGATGGTCAAGGTTAATAATGCCGTTGGGGTCAAGGTTTTGGTTCAATGGGCTAATCTAGGCCAAGATGAAGCTACTTGGGAAGATTGGGGGTACGTGAAACGCCAGTTTCCGGAGTTCATTGCACAGCTATGACCTTGAGGACAAGGTCATTTCCATGGGAGGGGTATTGTAATAGTTCGGGAGCTGGTCGTATATTTTGTCGGAGAAGAGAATAATTGGGAAAGTAATATTAGGGTTGTTTTGAGAAAGTCACATGAGGGGTGTAGTAAGGCACGTGTAATGCCCATCAACGGCCAAGATGAAGTTCAGATTAACAGCCCAGATTATTTCAAGTGAATTAGTTAGTTGGGCTCAATATTTAGTTACTGGGCTTAGCTGTTATAACAGATTTGGGCTGAGGGAGATTATTCAGTTTTTGACCGGTAATTTCTCTCTCTATCTCTCTTCGTTCTCTCTCTTCTTCCTACCTTCTTTCTTCTTCGTCTCTGATTCTAATTCCTTGACCTAATTCAGTTCATCTCCATTACAGGTGATATTTCAGCTGATTGAAGATTAATTCAGTATTTCTTTTTCCCATTTCAGTTCTGTAGGGTGAAAGTGTGGATTGTAATTCCAATTTGGTGATCAATAAAATTCCATTTGTGTTTTGATTCAATTGTTTTGAGAATATAACACGCAGAGTTCGCATGTGATCAGAGGCAGATTCAGGATTTGAATGTTAAGGATATCAAGTTGATCAATTTTAGGTTATTTATCTTTTCGATTTATATAAACAAAAATCGATCAACAAAAAAATATACTTAGTTATGAGTACTTGGCACAAAGCTTAAAATTTTCAGTAATATTACTAATGTCATAAATATACATTATTCATTTATCATTATTCCAGTTGAGTTTTTATATTCTGAAAATGCGGTCAATAATGACGAGTTTGGAGGAACGAGTTTTGTTTTATGAAAGAGAGATTGACGAAAGATACAAAAAAGAAGGTTTTTAACTATCTATTATTTAATACTAAGAGAATATAATAAAAAGAATATTTTTACTATTATATTATCCTATTAGTTTCTACTTAAACACAAACCAAAAAATCAAATATTTAAAAAAGAAGAGTATCAATTAATGTGAAGTGACAATGTACTCAATTCTCTTTAGACTAAATGCAAGCAAAAAAGTTTTCTCTACGGGATTCAAACCCTCTCCCTATGGGAGAAAAAGCTGGACCTTTGCTATTGGCACCTTGTCACAATCCGAAATTCTCACCTCCGGGATCATAATGGTACCTAACATTTGACTTGCTAGGCAATCTAATATTAAATATAATTATTAACCATTTTTAGCAATTCAAGTCAAATGAAAACCAATAAGCTGAATAAACTGAAATAAGGTAGACAAACTAAAAACGGCGATATCCAAATACAATCCCAGAACTGGTGTCACGAATACAAGAGCGTCTAGAATACTACAAATAATAGTCTGAATAAAAGCATAGCTGTCTGAATTGAAATAAACAGCTAAGGTAATGTAGAGAGGGGGACTTCAGGGTTGCGAACATTGTGCAGTTGTACCTCAAGTCTCCGTCAACAATCGGATCCGAACAATATACTGAACGCCGCTAGGACCAACTCCAAAATTTGCACAAGAAGTGCAGAGTGTAGTATGAGTACAATCGACCACATGTACTCTGTAAGTGCCGAGCCTAACCTCGACGAAGTAGTGACGAGGCTAAGGCGGGTCACTTACAACAACTTGTATGCTGTATAATAATAATAACAGGGATTAAAAAATAGAAAATGAAAGTAAGGCAGTTAATTTATGTAAAAGAACTCAATCATTGCAATCCGAGAACCCAGAATAACTGATCTCATAATTTCATGTAACAATGCTGAAAACCAACACAATAACAACCACGAATACAACATACACAATCCGTTGCGGCGCGCAACCCGGTCCCACCGTACACACACAGTCCTCCCTTATTTCACCATAGCATCATTTATCAATATCAAGAAACACATATAAAATCCGTTGCGGCACAACCCGATGCCACCATATCATCATAATCAATGTCATAATTCTCCCTTATTTTACCATTTCATAATTTATTAATAGCAACTGTTACGTACACAACTGTTGCAGCGCGCAACCCGATCCAATCATATCATTATAATTAATATCAAAATCCTCCTTTATTCACCATATCACTACCGTTGCGGCGTGCACCGCGATGCATAAACATTGTCAATAAAAGCAATCAATTCAAAAGCTCAATTTACAAGAATCTCCACAATTAAGGAATATGAAAGCAAAGCAATATAGGGACCACATACTAATCAAAGAAATGCTAACAATAATTACTGTCACTATCCAAAATCCAACTAGTCGTGATGGCACATAGCCCTACCTGCTAGGTAAGCCAATTAACAATAATCCAATTCAAATAAGATTTACTAAGAAAAAAATAAGTGATGAAATATCTGAACTATAATACACTTCCCAAAGACTGGTAGTACAAATCATGAGCTTCTAAGCCATTTCATCCTCCTCTAGATCTGCACCTTCAGCGATTCTGAGAGCCAGGCTTCTTTCCTTCTTGGGTGCATCCATCTTCATGGTTTGCCTTCTAAGTTCATAGGCAGTGAGATTTCCAATTAACTCGTCCAACTTGAGAGTGGCAATGTTCTTTGATTCCTGAATAGCAGTGATTTTGCTTTCCCAAGTAACTGGCAAAACCCTTGTCAGAATTTTCTCAACCTTGTCTTCTTCAAGGATAATCCTTCCAAGAACTTAAGTTCATTTTTTAGTATTGTGAACCTTGTATACATCTCTTGGATGGTTTCTCCTTCCTTCATGGTGAAATTCTCATATTGAGAATACAACAATGTTCCTCTTGATCTCTTTACTTGAGGAGTTCCTTCATGAGCCACTTGCAAAGTGTCCCAAATTTCCTTAGCAGTAGTGCAGCTTTGAATTCTGTTGTACTCATCTGGACCAAGTCCACACACAAGCGATTTCTTGGCCTTAGCATTCTTTTCCCACTTCTTCAAGTCCTCAGCAGTGCAGTCAGCTCTAGTCTTGGCACATCCACTCCTTCCGCATTCTTCTTCATGGTAGCCAGGGGACCATCAGTAACAATGTCCCCGAGTTCATAGTCCTCTCCGATGATGTGATCTCTCATCCTGTTTTTCCACCAGGAGTAGTACAACCATTAAAGAGTGGAGGCCTAGCAGTGGATTGTCCTTCCCAGTTTCCAGGTGGTGCACTCATCTTGATCTGTTCCTAAGGTGTTAGCCTCTTCAAAGATAACATGCTCTGATACCAATTGATGTTTTATACTTCAATACCACACAAGAGGGGGTGATTTGTGTGGTGTCCAATTTTTCGCTTAAGTTATTTATGGAAGGACCTGGTTCTTCTATGTATTTCAACTACTACTGTTGCAGAATAATAAGTACAGAAGTTAAAGAACACAAAGATTTTACGTGGAAAACACCTGGCTCAAAAGGTAAAAAAAAAACCACGACCTACTTTCCAGTAGGATTTTCCCAAACTCTCCACTAAAATCACTGATACAAAAACTGCATTTACAAAAACTCTTTTGTAAACCTAGGATTAACTCTAATCCCGTTGTAGCACACAGCCTCAACTGTTGCGACAATTTCAAGTTAACTCTAACTTGAATACTCTGAGTACTTAATACAATTGCTTCTAGATAAAGCTGAAAGGTACAATGGGAAAACACCTACTACAATTGAACTAGAATAAGAGACAGACACTTGGAACTGGTTCTTCTATCTGGTTCAAGTAGCTTCAGGTTTGCACGTTTGAATCACAAACGAATTTCTTGCAAAATTGCCTTGCTATTTTGCTCTCAATTCACGTTTAACTTCTGCTTATGTGTGTTGCCTGTAAAAGAGAACAACACTGATATTTATAGAGTTAGTAAATAGAGATTGACAAGAATTCTGATGCTACTCTTCCTTGGTGGAAGAGTTTGTGACGACCCAAAGGGGTCATCACTTGTTTTCTTATTCATTCTGTGCTTCCGAGGCCTTGAAAACCTCATTTAGGGTTGCCTCGATTTGCGTGCGCAGTCCGGGCGCGTAGCCGGAAAGCTTAAATATGAAATTCTATGAAAAATGCTAAGTTTTGATATTAAAATGAATAAATTTGACTCTGGTCAACATTTTGGGTAAACGGACCCGGACCCGTGATTTGACGGTCCCGGAGGGTCAGAAAAATATGGGACTCGGGCGTATGCCCGGAATCAAATTCCACGGTCCCAAGCCCGAGAAATGAATTTTTGAGTAAAATTGTTTTTCTGAAATTATTAAGGAAAATTGAAATGAAAATCGATTAGAACGTGTTGGTATCGGGCCCGTATTTTGGCTCCGGCGCCCGGTACAGGTATTATATGTGATTTAAGATATTTCTGTGAAGTTTGGTTGAAATCGAACGTCGTTTGACGTGTTTCGGACTATAAGTTCTAAATTTGAAAGTTTATGAAGTTTGAAGAAAAACTATTGGTTTTGAGGCTTGATTCATTGTTTTTGATGTTATTTTGGCGATTTGATCGCACGGTTAAGTTCGTAGGATGTTGTTGAGTTAGTGTATGTGTTTGGTTAGGAGCCCCGAGGGCTCGGGAGTGTTTCCGGGGAGGTTTTGGACTTAGCAAAATTTCAGAAAAATCTGCAACAGGTGCACAGACCTTTTCTTCTTCGCGTTCGCACCCTCTATCTCGCGTTCGCGTTGCCTTAGCCCCCCCCCCCTTCTTCGCGTTCGCGAACAAGCTCACGCGTTCGCGTATGCCAAATCTTGAACCCCAGTATTTTCCTCTTCGCATTCGCACTCTCACTCTCGCGAACGCGAAGGCTTGTCAGCTCCTACCCTTCGCGAACGCGACCCTCCTGTCGCGAACGCGAAGGGCAATTTTGCCCAGTTATATTTTTAAGTTTATGAACAGTGTGGTCGCGAAATTTTCATAAAAAACTTCCTCTCCAAGGTCCTTAGGCATCCATTGAAGCTTCCTTTCATCAAGACCTCTTGGGTTAGTAAATTCCAACTCGTTTTCTTCATTTTCCATCATTATTTATTGAATTCCTAAGCTTAAATCATATAATCTAGGGTTGAAATTGGGGGAAAAGGGTAGAATTAGGGCTTTTCGATTTTCTTTGATTTAGACCTCGTTTTGGGGTCGAATTTGAAAACAAATTGTATATCCGGGCTCATGGGGGAATGGGTGACATAGAATTGGTTCGAACCTCGGGTTTTGACCAAGCGGGCCCGGGGTCGATTTTGGAATTTTTGGAAGAAAGGTTGGGAATCTATATTTAGGCATTGGGTTTGAATTGTTTAGCTATTATTGATATTATAAAGTCGTTATTTCATAGATTTGATTGAGTTGGAGCCGAATTCGAGAGGGAAAGCGGTCGTTGTGGATTGATTTAGCCGTGGAAGTTGAGGTAAGTGTTTGGTCTAACCCTAGCTTGAGGGAATAGGAGTAGAGTCTTATCTGTTAATTGCTATTTGTCGAGTACGGTGTATAGGCATGGTGACGAGTATCTATACATTGGTGTCGAGCATGACCGTGAGTCCTAATTTGCTAAATTGTCGAATTGGTAATTGTTATTTATGAGGAATTGGTTGGAAATCTTTAACATTGAGCCACTAATTGTTGAGACTAAGTGTGGATTTAATTGTGTTAAGTAGAGATTGAAAGAGTTTGGTTATAGCTGGATCCCCCTTGCCGGGATGGTTTATTATATTATCTTGTTCCCTTGCCGGGATAGCTTATTATAACATCTTTCTCCCTTGCCGGGATTATATTGTGTATTGTGCTGAATGAAATGGGATCGTGTGGCACGCCGACCACGAGATATTATGAAATGGGATCGTGTGGCACGCCGACCACGAGATATAATGAAATGGGAGCGAGTGGTACGCCTACCACGTGATATTATGAAATGGGAGCGAGTGGTACGCCTACCACGTGATATTATGAAATGGGAGCGAGTGGTACGCCTACCACGTGATATTATGAAATGGGATCGAGTGGTACGCCTACCACGTGATATGAGGAATTGGGATCGTGTTGCACGCCTGCAACGAGAGGAAATTGAAACAAGTGAAAGTGGTTTGTTTTCCCTTATTCTGTGTTAGAAGAGATCAGATGTAGTTTCTTTTGTTATCCCTGATATTCTGTTTTATCTGCTACCCCATAAGTATGTTGCCCCTCCCAGCTTTAATTGTTTATTTTCCGCTATTACTTTGTGGTACTTGTATATATATATCTGCACAGGTTTATCTGGTAGTCTGGTCTAGCCTCGTCACTACTTCGCCGGGGTTAGGCTAGGCACTTACCAACAGATGGGGTCGGTTGTGCTGATGCTACTCTCTGTGCATCTTTTTGCACAGATCCAGGTGTTGGAGCAGCATTTGAGTAGCAGTAGCATTCTGGGAGCGAGCTTTCAGTCCAGGGACATTCGAGGTAGCCTTCCTGACGTCCGCAGGCCTGGAGTCCCTTTCTATCTTATTCAGTTTGTTATCATTTGTACCGAAGCAGACAGTGTTATGTTTCATTCAAACCTTGTATTTAGTATTCTCTAGACGTTCGCGAGTATTGTGACACCAGTCTTGGGTAGAGGATTTTGTTAAATTTCCACATTTCCTTCAGTTAATTATATTTGAGACTTCCGCTTTATCATATTATGATTTGTTTTCATCAAATGGGAGATAATTTGCTAAAAGAAGTAAATTAAGTTGGCTTGCCTAGCTCCTATTAGTAGGCGCCATCACGACTCCCGAGGGTGGGAAATCCAGGTCGTGACAAGTTGGTATCAGAGCTCTAGGTTACATAGGTCTCACAACTCACGGACAAACTCGGTAGAGTCTGAGGGATCAATACAGAGACGTCTGTATTTATCCCCCAGAGGCTGCAGAGTTAGGAAAGTTTCACATTTGTTCTTTCTTGTCGTGCGGTTCTATTTCTCAAGTACCGATTGAATTTCTACTCTGTTCTTCTGCAGATGGCGAGAACACGCGCTTCTTCATCTATCGCTCAGCAGTCCAAGTCCCCAGCAGCAGCTCCGGTGGCGGAGCCTCAGGTTGATTTGGAGGAGGAGGCTCCCGCCCCAGCAGTCCCGGTGGGCCCAGCTCAGGTCCCAGAGGGGTTCATTGCCATCCCAGTTCTTCAGGACGCTCTAGTCCGATTGGTAGGCTTCGTGGAGAGCGTCATTCGAGCGGGTTTGCTTCCAGCAGTTCAGCCAGCGGTGGCAGGTCAGCCGGGCACAGTGGCTCAGGCCGGGGGTGAGATCACTTTTCAGGAGGCGGCCGATGTGGGCCATAGAGTTGAGAGGGTTTTGCCACAGGGAGGTGGTCATGGGTCGGATAAGAGGCCACGTCATGCAGGAAGATTCAGTGGTACCTCGTCTGGAGGTAGAGGTTCTTATGGTAGAGGCCATCCTCCTAGGCCCTTTCAGTCAGCTCCCCAGGTCGCTCATGGTACTTCAGGTGGTCATTCAGGTCGACAGGGTCAGCCTGAGTTTCCTCAGCTGTAGCGTTCGTGTAGATATTATGAGTGTGGTGAGTATGGTCACAACAGGAGGGTTTGCCCGAGGTTGAGGGGTGCTCAGCCGCAGCAGACGAGGTCTTGCCATGCTTGTGGTGATCCGAGGCACATTGTCAGATTTTGCCCTCGAGCTTTGAGCAGCTCTCAGCATCAGAGTTCTCGTATTGGGATTCGGGAACCAGAGGTTCCTCAGCCTGCCCAGCCAGTTAGAGGCGGTGGCAAGGGTGTTAGAGGTGGAGTTTAGGTCGCCAGAGGTAGAGGCCGGCCAGCAGCCAGGCCAGAGGCTGAGTCTTCAGATGCAGACATTACAGGTACCATTCTGATTCGTATTAGAGATGCTTCAGTGCTATTTGATCGTGGGTCTACGTATTCGTATGTGTCGTCCTATTTTTGTACCGTACTTGGTCATGCCTAGTGATGCTTTGAGTATTCCTGTTCATGTATCTACACCGGTGGGTGATTCTATAGTGGTCGACCGAGTGCATCGTTCCTGTGTGGTAGTGTTTGAGGGTCTTGAGACCCGTGTCGATTTATTGCTCTTAGACATGGTGGATTTCGACGTCATATTAGGGATGGATTGGTTGTCCCCGTATCATGCTATCTTGGATTGTCACGCCAAAACCGTGACCTTGGCTTTGCCGGATTTGCCCCGATTGGAGTGGAGAGGGACCCCAGGTCATGCCACCCGCAGTGTTATTTCTTATGTGAAGGCTCGACGCATGGTCGAGAAGGGGTGCCTAGCTTATTTGGCGTATGTTCGCGATTCCAGCGCAGAGGTCCCTTCTATTGATTCTGTTCCTATTGTTCGGAAGTTCCCCGAGGTTCTTCCTTCAGACCTGCCGGGTATGCCGCCCGACAGGGATGTTGATTTTTGTATTGATCTGGCTCCGGGCACTCAGCCATTTTCATTCTGCCGTATCGCATGGCCCCGCCAGAGTTGAAAGAGTTAAAGGATCAGTTGCAGGATTTGCTTGAGAAGGGTTTCATTAGACCCAGCGTTTCGCCTTGGGGTGCGCCAGTGTTAATTGTGAAGAAAAAGGATGGTTTGATGAGGATGTGCATTGATTACCGGTAGTTGAACAAGGTAACGATTAAGAACAAGTATCCACTGCCGAGGATTGACGATTTGTTCGACCAGTTTCAGGGTGCAAAGGTGTTTTCAAAGGTAGACTTGAGATCTGGTTACCATCAGCTGAGGATTAGGGCGTCTGATGTCCCTAAGACAGCATTCCGCACTCGGTATGGGCATTATGAGTTCCTGATCATGTCATTTGGGCTGACCAATGCCCCAGCAACATTTATGGAGTTATTTAACCGAGTGTTCAGGCCTTATTTAGACTTGTTCGTGATAGTCTTTATTGATGACATTCTGGTATACTCCCGCAACCAGGAGGAGCACGAGCAGCATCTCAGATTGGTTCTTCAGACTCTGAAGGATAGTCAGCTATACGCTAAGTTTTCGAAGTGTGAGTTCTGGTTGAGTTCGGTTGCATTTCTGGGTCAAGTCGTATCAGCAGAGGGTATCCAAGTTGACCCAGAAGGGTGCCCAGTTCAGATGGTCGGACGAGTGTGAGGCGAGCTTTCAGAAGCTCAAGAGAGCTCTGACTACGGCACCGGTATTGGTTTTGCCCACAGGTTCAGGGCCTTATACAGTCTATTGTGATGCTTTCCGTATTGGGCTTGGTACAGTGTTGATGCAGGATGGCAAGGTCATTGCCTATGCTCCGAGGTAGTTGAAGATTCATGAGAAGAACCATCCAGTGCATGATTTGGAGTTGGCAGCCATTGATCACGCATTGAAGATTTGGAGGCACTATCCGTATGTCGTGGCGTGTGAGGTGTTCACTGATCATAAGAGTCTTCAGTACTTGTTCAAGCAAAAGGAGCTGAATTTGAGGTAGAGGAGATGGTTGGAGTTGTTGAAGGATTATGATGTCACCATTTTATATCATCCGGGGAAGGTCAATGTGGTGGCCGATGCTTTGAGTAGGAAGTCAGCCAGCAGGGGCAGTCTTGCTTATATTCCGGTCAGTCAGAGGCCGCTTGCTTTGGATGTTCAGGCTTTGGCCAATCGATTTGTGAGGCTGGATATTTCTGAGCCTAGCCGAATATTAGCTTGCACGGCTGCTCGTTCTTCATTATTGGAGTGTATTCGTGATCGGCAGTTCGATGATCCTCATTTGTATGTCCTTAGAGACACGGTGCAGCGAGGAGGTGCCAAGTAGGTTACCTTAGATGCGGATGTAGTTTTGAGATTGCAGGGGCGAGTTTGTATGCCTAATGTGGATGGGCTTCGAGAGTTGATTTTAGAGGAGGCCCATAGTTCCCGGTACTCTATTCATCTGGGCGCCGCGAAGATGTATCAGGATTTGCGGCAGCATTTTGGTGGCGTAGAATGAAGAAGGATGTTGTGGCATATGTGGCACGGTGTTAGAATTGTCAACAGGTTAAGTATGAGCATCAGAGGCCTGGTGGTTTATTTTAGAGGATTGAGCTTCCCGAGTGGAAGTGGGAGAGGATCACTATGGACTTCGTTACTGGACTGTCGTTGACCCGGAAGAAGTTCGACGCGGTTTGGGTCATTGTAGATAGGCTGACCAAGTCAGCGCATTTCATTCCTGTGGCAGTCTCCTATTCATCCGAGAGGTTAGCTGAGATCTATATCCGGGAGATTGTTCGCCTTCATGGTGTGCCGGTATCTATCATTTCGGACCGGGGCACGCAGTTTACCTCGCATTTCTGGAGAGCATTTCAGCGAGAGTTAGGCACCCAGGTGGGGTTGAGCACAGCGTTTCATCCTCAGACGGACGGTCAGTCCGAGCGGACTATTCAGATTTTGGAAGATATGCTCCGAGCTTGTGTTATCGACTTTGGAGGTTCGTGGGATCAGTTTTTGTCTTTAGCAGAGTTCGCCTACAACAACAGCTACCAGTCCAGCATTCAGATGGCTCCGTATGAGGCGTTGTTTGGTAGGCGATGTCGGTCTCCAGTTGGATGGTTTGAGCCGGGAGAGGCTCGGTTATTGGGTACAGATTTAGTTCAGGAGGCCTTGGACAAGGTCAAGACCATTCAGGACAGGCTTCGTTCGGCTTAGTCGCGGCAAAAGAGTTATGCAGATCGTAAGGTTCGGGATGTAGCTTTCATGGTTGGTGAGCGGGTATTGCTCCGAGTGTCGCCTATGAAAGGCGTGATGAGATTTGGGAAGAAGGGCAAGCTTAGCCCTAGGTTCATTGGTCCATTTGAGATTCTCGACCGCGTGGGAGAGGTGGCTTATAGGCTTGCCTTGCCGCCTAACTTGTCAGCCGTGCATCCAGTTTTTCACTTGTCCATACTTCGGAGGTATCACGGCGATCCAGCCCTCATGTTAGATTTCAGCACTGTCCAGTTGGACAAGGATTTGTCTTGTGAGGAGGAGCCGGTAGCTATTCTAGACCGCAGGTTCGTCAGTTGAGATCCAAGAGTCTTCCTTCTGCTCGTGTTCAGTGGAGAGGTCAGCCTCCTGAGGCATCGACCTGGGAGTCCGAGTCTGATATACGGAGCCGTTATCCTCATCTTTTCCCGACTCAGGTACTTCTTTCTTTTGTCCCTTCGAGGACGAACGGTTGTTTTAGAGGTGGAGAATGTGACGACTCAAAGGGGTCATCACTTGTTTTCTTATTCATTCTGTGCTCCCGAGGCCTTGAAAACCTCATTTAGGGTTGCCTCGATTTGCGTGCGCAGTCGGGCGCGTAGCTGGAAAGCTTAAATATGAAATTCTGTGAAAAATGCTAAGTTTTGATATTAAAATGAATAAATTTGACTCTGGTCAACATTTTGGGTAAACGGACCCGGACCCGTGATTTGACGGTCCCGGAGGGTCCGTAGAAAAATATGGGACTCGGGCGTATGCCCGGAATCGAATTCCGAGGTCCCAAGCCCGAGAAATGAATTTTTGAGTAAAATTGTTTTTCTGAAATTATTAAGGAAAATTGAAATGAAAATCGATTAGAACGTGTTGGTATCGGGCCCGTATTTTGGTTCCGACGCCCGGTACAGGTCTTATATGTGATTTAAGATATTTCTGTGAAGTTTGGTTGTAATCGGACATAGTTTGACGTGTTTCTGACTATAAGTTCTAAATTAGAAAGTTTATGAAGTTTGAAGAAAACTATTGGTTTTGAGGATTGATTCATTGTTTTTGATGTTATTTTGGCGATTTGATCGCACGGTTAAGTTCGTAGGGTGTTGTTGAGTTAGTGTATGTGTTTGGTTAGGAGCCCCGAGGGCTCGGGAGTGTTTCCGGGGAGGTTTTGGACTTAGCAAAATTGCAGAAAAATCTGCAACGGGTGCACAGACCTTTTCTTCTTCGCGTTCGCACCCTCTATCTCGCGTTCGCGTTGCCTTAGCCCCCCCCCCCCCTCTTCCATTCGCGAACAAGCTCACGCGTTCGCGTAGGCCAAATCTTGGACCCCAGTATTTTCCTCTTAGCATTCGCACTCTCACTCTCGTGAACGCGAAGGCTTGTCAGCTCCTACCCTTCGCGAACGCGACCCTCCTTTCGCGAACGCGAAGGGCAATTTTGCCCAGTTATATTTTAAGTTTCAGAACAGTGTAGTCGCGAAATTTTCATAAAAACATCCGAGTTTCTTCCTCTCCAAGGTCCTTAGGCATCCATTGAAGCTTCCTTTCATCAAGACCTCTTGGGTTAGTAAATTCCAATCGTTTTCTTCATTTTCCATCATTATTTATTGAATTCCTAAGCTTAAATCATATAATCTAGGGTTCAAATTGGGGGAAAAGGGTAGAATTAGGGCTTTTCGATTTTCTTTGATTTAGACCTCATTTTGGGGTCGAATTTGAAAACAAATTGTATATCCGGGCTCGTGGGGGAATGGGTGACATAGAATTGGTTCGAACCTCGGGTTTTGACCAAGCGGGCCCGGGGTCGATTTTGGAATTTTTGGAAGAAAGGCTGGGAATCTATATTTAGGCATTGGGTTTGAATTGTTTAGCTATTATTGATATTATAAAGTCGTTATTTCATAGATTTGATTGAGTTGGAGCCGAATTCGAGAGGGAAAGCGGTCATTGTGGATTGATTTAGCCGTGGAAGTTGAGGTAAGTGTTTGGTCTAACCCTAGCTTTAGGGAATAGGAGTAGAGTCTTATCTGTTAATTGCTATTTGTCGAGTACGGTGTATAGGCATGGTGACGAGTATCTATACATTGGTGTCGAGCATGACCGTGAGTCCTAATTTGCTAAATTGTCGAATTGGTAATTGTTATTTATGAGGAATTGGTTGGAAATCTTTAACATTGAGCCACTAATTGTTGAGACTAAGTGTGGATTTAATTGTGTTAAGTAGAGATTGAATGAGTTTGGTTATAGCTGGATCCCCCTTGCCGGGATGGTTTACTATATTATCTTGTTCCCTTGCCGGGATAGCTTATTATAACATCTTTCTCCCTTGCCGGGATTATATTGTGTATTGTGCTGAATGAAATGGGATCGAGTGGTACGCCTACCACGTGATATTATGAAATGGGATCGAGTGGTACGCCTACCACGTGATATTATGAAATGGGAGCGAGTGGTACGCCTACCACGTGATATTATGAAATGGGATCGAATGGTACGCCTACCACGTGATATTATGAAATGGGATCGAGTGGTACGCCTACCACGTGATATGAGGAAATGGGATCGTGTTGCACGCCTGCAACGAGAGAAAATTGAAACAAGTGAAAGTGGTTTGTTTTCCCTTATTCTGTGTTAGAAGAGATCAGATGTAGTTTCTTTTGTTATCCCTGATATTCGGTTTTATCTGCTACCCCATAAGTATGTTCCCCCTCCCAGCTTTAATTGTTTACTTTCCGCAATTACTTTGTGGTATATATATATATATATATATATATATATATATATATATATATGTTTATCTGGTAGTCTGGTCTAGCCTCGTCACTACTTCGCCGGGGTTAGGCTAGGCACTT
Organism: Nicotiana attenuata; assembly: GCF_001879085.1. Taxonomy (NCBI): domain Eukaryota; kingdom Viridiplantae; phylum Streptophyta; class Magnoliopsida; order Solanales; family Solanaceae; genus Nicotiana; species Nicotiana attenuata. The sequence goes on along the minus strand of NW_017672722.1, from coordinate 119,180 downwards.
ACCAGCACATGGGGTCGGTTGTGCTGATGCTACACTCTGTGCATCTTTTTGCACAGATCCAGGTGTTGGAGCAGCATTTGAGTAGCAGTAGCATTCTGGGAGCGAGCTTTTAGTCCAGGGACATTCGAGGTAGCCTTGCTGACGTTCGCAGGCCTGGAGTCCCTTTCTATCTTATTCAGTTTGTTATCATTTGTACCGAAGCAGACAGTGTTATGTTTCATTCAAACCTTGTATTTAGTATTCTCTAGACGTTCGTGAGTATTGTGATACCAGTCTTGGGTAGAGGATTTTGTTAAATTTCCGCATTTCCTTCAGTTAATTATATTTGAGACTTCCGCTTTATCATATTATGATTTGTTTTCATTAAATGGGAGATAATTTGCTAAAAGAAGTAAATTAAGTTGGCTTGCCTAGCTCCTATTAGTAGGCACCATCACGACTCCCGAGGGTGGGAAATTCGGGTCGTGACATTTATCTATTTCAGAGACAGCGTTGTATTTATCTTTCGGACCCTTATTTGTAGTATTCTTAGCCAGTTTGTGAAATTGTGACACCAGTCCTGGGTAGTCTATGTTTAAGGAATTGTATTTGTAATATTTTAATGGTTATAATTTGATCTTCCGCTTATTTAATTCCGCTGAGTATATATTGTTGATTCATAATTGTTAAAGGATAAAAAATGAGAAAATGGTAAATAGTTGAAATAATTGGCTTGCCTAGCTTTCACTAGTAGGCGCCATCACGACCCCCGAGGGTGGAAAATCCGGGTCGTAACAAGTTGGTATCAGAGCTCTAGGTTACTTAGGTCTCACAATTCACGGACAAGTTTAGTAGAGTCTGAGGGATCGGTACGGAGACGTCTGCATTTATCCCCCAGAGGCTACAAAGTTAGGAAAAACTTCACATCTATTCTTTCCTGTCGTGCGACTTGAATTTTCAATACTAGTTGAACTTCCACTCTTGTTCCTTCGCGAATTGCGAGGTTACGTACCGCTTCTTCAGGCGAGCAGCAGCACAGGCCGGTGTTAGATCAGCTACGTCTTCGGAGGCTTTGTGGAGGTTGGATAGGTTCACCAAGCTCTTCACTACCACTTTCACCGGTGCATCTTCTGAGGATCCCCAGGATTATCTAGACAGCTGTCATGAGGTTCTCAAGAACATGGGGATAGTGGAGACCAATGGGGTCGACTTTGCTACTTTTCGCTTATCTGGATCCGCCAAGACTTGGTGGAGAGATTATTGTTTGGCTAAACCAGTTGGGTCACCAGCTTTGACTTGGGATCAGTTTTCTCAGCTATTTTTGGAGAAGTTTCTTCCTATCACTGAGAGAGAGAGAGAGAGTGAGGAGGTTCATTGAGGGACTCATTCAGCCTATTCGGCTTCAGATGGCTAAGGAGACGGGGAGTGAGATTTCTTTTCAGGAGGTGGCCAATGTGGCTAGGAGAGTTGAGATGGTTCTTTCATAGGGGGATAGTCACGGGTCTGTCAAGAGGCCTCGTCATTCAGGCAGATTCAGTGGTGCCTCATCTGGAGGCAGAGATTCTTTTGGTAGAGGCCATCCTCATAGGCCTTTTCAGTCAGGACTTCAGGTTTCTCACGCTGCTTCAGGTGCCCATGGTTCTCATATGCAGTATTCTGTTCAGCAGTCCTACAGTGCACCACCAGCTCCTATCAGTGCACCTCCGCTTCAGAGTTTTTAGGGTCGTCAGTCCCAGCAGCCGAGGGCTTGTTTTACTTGTGGCAGCACGAGGCATATTGCTGGATTTTGCCCTCGAGCACCGAGCAGTTCTCAGTACCAGGGTTCCCGTGCCATGGTTCAGGCACCGAGTGTTCCACCCCCCGCCCAGCCAGCTAAAGGTGGGGGTAGGGGTGCTAGAGGTGGAGGTAGAGGTATTATAGGTGGAGCTCAGGCCGCTAGAGGTGGAGGCCAGCCAGTAGCAGGCCGTCCCAGAGATGTAGTTCAGAGTGGTGGGGCCCAACCCCGATGTTATGCTCTTCCAGCAAGGCCTGAAGCTGAGGCTTCCGACGCAGTTATCACAAGTACTATTCTAGTTTGTAGTAGGGATGCTTTAGTGCTATTTGATCCAGGGTCTACATACTCATATGTGTCATCTTATTTTGCACCATATCTAGTCATGCCTAGTGATTCTTTGAGTGCTCCTATTTATATGTCTACACCGGTGGGTGATTCTATTGTGGTAGATCGTGTTCATCGTTCTTGTGTAGTTGTGATTGGGGGTCTTGAGACTCGTGTAGATTTGTTACTTCTGGATATGGTTGATTTTGATGTCATATTGGGGATGGACTGGCTATCACCTTACCACGTGATCTTGGACTGTCATGCCAAGACTGTGACCTTAGCATTGCCGGGGTTGCCTCGTTTAGAGTGGAGAGGGACTCTAGGTCATTCTACTCGTAGTGTTATCTCATATGTGAAGGCTCGGCGTATGGTCGAGAATGAGTGTTTGGCCTATTTGGCATATGTTCGTGATTCTAGTGCTGAGGTTCCTTCTATGGATTCTGTGCCGGTGGTTCGTGAGTTTCCTGAGGTATTTCCTTCAGACCTGCCGGGTATGCCACCCGATAGGGATATTGACTTCTGCATTGATTTGGCTCCGGGCACTCAACCCATTTCTATTCTGCCGTATCGCACGGTCCTGCCTGAGTTGAAAGAATTGAAGGAGCAGTTGTAACACTTGCTTGATAAAGGCTTCATTAGACCTAGTGTCTCGCCTTGGGGTGCGCCGGTGTTGTTTGTTAAGAAGAAGGATGGATCGATGCGAATGTGTATAGATTACCGGCAGTTGAACAAGGTCACAATCAAGAACAAGTACCTATTGCTGCGGATTGATGATTTGTTTGACCAGCTTCAGGGTGCCCAAGTGTTTTCTAAGATCGACTTGAGATCTGGCTACCACCAGTTGAGGATTAGGGCATCCGATGTCCCTAAGACAGCTTTTCGCACTCGGTACGGGCATTATGAGTTCTTGGTGATGTCATTCGGATTGACAAATGCCCCGACAGCTTTCATGGATTTGATGAACCGAGTGTTCAGGCCTTACTTGGATTCGTTCGTGATAGTCTTCATTGATTTATTCCTGCAGTCGGGAGGAGCATGAGCAGCATCTGAGAGTGGTTCTTCAGACTCTGAGAGATAGTCAGTTGTATGCTATGTTTTCGAAGTGTGAGTTCTGGTTGAGTTCACTTGCATTCTTGGGTCACGTTGTTTCAGCAGAGGGTATTCAGGTGGATCCGAAGAAGATAGAGGCAGTCAAGAACTGGCCTCGACCCACATCAGCTACAGAGATTCAGAGTTTCTTGGGTTTGGCAGGTTATTACCATCGGTTTGTGGAGGGGTTTTCATCTATTGCTGCCCCGATGACTAGGTTGACTCAGAAGGGTGCCCAGTTTAGGTGGTCGGACGAGTATGAGGCGAGCTTTCAGAAGCTCAAGACAGATTTGACTACGGCGCCGGTGTTGGTTTTGCCCACAGGTTCAGGGTCATATACATTTTATTGTGATGCATCTCATATTGGACTTGGTGCGGTGTTGATGCAAGGTGGCAAGGTCATTGCTTATGCTTCACGTCAGTTGAAGATTCATGAGAAGAACTATCCGGTCCATGATTTGGAGTTAGCAGCCATTGTTCACGCGTTGAAGATTTGGAGGCACTATTTATATGGCGTGTCATGTGAGGTGTTCACGGATCACAAGAGTTTGCAATACTTGTTTAAGCAGAAGGAGTTGAATTTGAGGCAGAGGAGGTGGTTGGAACGATTGAAAGACTTGATATCACCATCTTATATCATCCGGGGAAGGCCAATGTGGTGGCCGATGCTTTGAGTAGGAAGTCAGCGCATTTCGTTCCTGTGGCAGTCTCCTATTCTTCCGAGGGGTTAGCTGAGATCTATATCCGGGAGATTGTTCGTCTTCATGGTGTGCCAGTGTTTATCATATCTGATCGAGGTACGCAGTTTACCTCGCATTTCTGGAGAGCAGTTCAGCGTGAGTTGGGCACACCGGTCGAGTTGAGCACAGTATTCCATCCTCAGACGGACGGGCAGTCCGAGCGGACTATTCAGATTTTGGAGGATATGCTCCAAGCTTGTGTCATTGACTTTGGAGGCTCGTGGGATCAGTTTTTGCCTTTAGCGGAGTTTGCCTACAACAACAGCTACCAGTCGAGTATCCAGATGGCTCCTTATGAGGCTTTGTATGGTAGGCGGTATCGGTCATCGGTTGGGTGGTTTGAGCCGGGAGAGGCTCGGTTGTTGGGTACAGATCCAGTACAGGATGCTTTGGACAAGGTCAGGATCATTCAGGATAGGCTTCGTACAGCTCAGTCCAGGCAAAAGAGTTATGCCGACCGTAAGGTTCGTGATGTGGCATTCATGGTTGGCGAGCGAGTGATGCTTCGGGTGTCGCCTATGAAAGGCGTGATGAGATTTGGAAAGAAGGCAAGCTTAGCCCTAGTTTCATTGGCCCGTTTGAGATTCTTGACCGAGTGGGAGAGGTGGCTTACAGACTTGCGTTGCCACCGAGTTTATCAGCCTTGCATCCAGTGTTTCAAGTGTCCATGCTTCGAAAGTATCACGGTGATCCATCCCACGTGTTAGATTTCAGCACTGTCCAGTTGGACAAGGACTTGTCATATGAGGAGGAGCCGGTAGCTTCGTAAGTTGCGATCGAAGAGTTTCCCTTCTATTCGTGTTCAGTGGAGAGGTCAGCCTGCTGAGGCATCGACCTGGGAGTCCGAGTCCGATATGCGGAGCCGATATCCCCATCTTTTCTCCGACTCAGGTACTTTTTTCTTATGTCCGTTCGAGGACAAACGGTTGTTTTAGAGGTGGAGAATGTGATGACCCAAAAGGTCATCACTTGTTTTAGAAATAAATTCTATGTTCCGAGGCCTAAAAACCTCCTATTTGTCTTACCTCGATTTGGGTGCACAATCCGGGCGTGTATCCGGAAAGTCATTATGTGAAAATCTGTGAAAAATGATAAATTTTTCTTTTAAGATGAATTTGAGTTGACTTCGGTCAACATTTTGGGTAAACGGACCCGGACCCGTGATTCGACGGTCCAGGAGGGTCCGTAGGAAAATATGGGACTTGGGCGTATGCCCGGAATCGAATTCCGAAAACCCAAGCCCGAGGAATGAATTTTTAAAGAAAATTATTTTCTGGAATATATATGAGTTTTTGGAAATTTGAATGTTTTTGAAATTGATGGTATCGGGCCCGTATCTTGATTCCGGAGCCCCTACAGGTCTTATATGGTGTTTTGATTGAGCCTGTAAAATTTGGTAAGAAACGGACTTGAAATGACGCGAATCGGACCCTCGGTTGTGAAATTTGAAACTTAAGTGTTCTTGAGATGTTTCTTTGACTTTGATGCTAAATTCGTTGTTAAAGCTGTTAATTTGGCGATTTGATCGCACGAGTAAGTCCATATGATGTTTTTGAGCTAGTATGCATGTTTGGTTTGGAGCCCCGAGGGCTCAGGTCAGTTTTGTATAGGTTTCGGGATGTTTTTACACTTAGAAAAGTTGCAGGTTTTCAGTTTCTGGTATTCTGTAGTTTTGTTCTTCGCGTTCGCGGAAGGACTCACGCAAACGCGTAGGGTAAGTCAGGCTAAAGGACAATTTCTTCTACGCGAACGCGAGAACCAGGTCGCGAACGCGAAGCCTTGGGGGTGCTACCCTTCGCGAACACGGACCTGCTATCGCGAACGCGAAGGCCTTTTGGCCGGGACAGGGGGAAAGGGATTTTTGTTCTACGCGAACGCGGCCACTGGCCTACAAACGCGATGGCTTGAGGAGCTAAAGCTCCACGAACGCGAGCCACTAAACGCGAACACGAAGGCAACTGGGCCTGAGCCTTCGCGAACGCGAAGAAGGCCTGTCCAGTGAAATAAAAACAGTAGCAAAATCGGGATTGAGACCATATTTTCATATTTTCAAAACTAAAGAGCATTGAGGCGATTTTCAAAGAACAAGTTCTTCCCCAAAGCATTGGTATATGATTCTAAACCTTTTTTTTCGATTTTCCATTGCATTTCATCAATCTTCATCCAAAAATTTAGGGTTTTTATGGTAGAAATTAGGAATTTGGGTAGAGTTAGTGCTTTTTGATTAATTGGGATTTAGACCTCGTTTTGGGGTCGTATTTCGAAATTAATTGCACATTTGGGCTCGTGGGTGAATGGGTGATCGGGTTTTGGTCCGAACCTCGTGTTTTGACCAAGCGGGCCCGGGGTCGATTTTTGACTTTTTGGGAAAAATGATAGAAAACCTATAATTTAGCATTGGGATTGAATTATTTAGCATTTATTGATGTTGTTAAATTAATTTGGACTAAATGAAAGTAATTTGGAGGCGAATTCTAAAGGAAAAGCGGTGTTTGAGGCTTGAGTTGAACGTGGAAATTAGAGGTAAGTGTTTGGTCTAACCTTGGCTTGAGGGATTAGGAGTCGTGTCCTATTTGCTATGTGTTAATTGTTGAGTACGACGTATAGGCATGGTGACGAGTATCTATACGTTGGTGTCAAGCATACCCGTGAGTCTTATACTATGACAAATGTGACTCCGTTTTGTATTGTTCATGCCTTATGTGATATTCCTATTGTTGAACAAGGTTTGTGAAAGTATCATTGGTGTTTGAACATTTAAGAGCGTTGGCTCAAGTTGTGAATTGATTTGTGAAAGTATCATTGGCATTTGAACATTGTAGAGCGTTGGCTCAAGTTGTGAATCGAATTGTGAAATTATCATTGGTAATTGAGCATGGTAGAGCGTTGGCTCAAGTTGTAAATTGAGTGGTGAAGTAAATGTGAAAAAGAGAAGAGGACTATAATATTGTCTCCCTTGCCGGGATGTTGTTGCTTTTAATATTGTTCCCTTGCCGGGATGTTGTTGCTTTTAATATTGTTCCCTTGCCGGGATGTTGTTGCTTTTAATATTGTTCCCTTGCCGGGATGTTGTTTCTTTTGATATTGTTCCCTTGCCGGGATTTTCATTGTGATTTTATTGTGATTTCATTTATTTCCTTGCCCTTATTGTTTGTGATTGTTGTTTGGGTGAGGAAGAGTGTTAAAGCACGAAGGGTGATGTCGTGCATTGTTTTGGTGAGAGAGTGTTAAAGCACGAAGGGTGATGCCGTGTATGATTTTTGTGAGGAAGAGTGTAAAGCACGAAGGGTGATGCCGTGCCGCACGATGTACAATTCCATGCCGATAATATTGATTTTATGGTGAGTACGAGAGTAAAAGCATGAAGGGTGATGCCGTCAGATTATGTTGATTCTTATGGTGAGGATGAGAGTAAAAGCAGGAAGGGTGATGCCGTGCACTTGTCCTTGATTTTCCTGATTCTTGTTGATAATTGAGTTATGATATTCTTCACGTTTATTTATTGGTTTTCTGTGGTTACTTGATTTTATTGTGATGTTATTGATTCCCTTACCCAAATTGCTTGTGATTGTTGCTTGGGTGAGCAAGAGTGTAAAGCACGAAGGGTGATGCCGTGCATGATATTTGTGAGAGAGTGTAAAGCACGAAGGGTGATGCGGTGCACTTGTCTCTGATTTCCTGATTCTTGCTGATAATTTAGTTATAGTGTTCCTTACATTTATCTATTGGATTTCCGTTGTTACTTGATATTTCCCCGCAGCATGTTTCCCCTTCCTATCTTTAATTGTAAAGTTTTGCCTTTATTTTCCGTTGTACATGATTTAACTGCACAGGTTTATTTGGTATTCTGGTCCTAGCCTCGTCACTACTTCGCCGGGGTTAGGCCAGGCACTTACCAGCACATGGGGTCGGTTGTGCTGATACTACACTCTGCACTCTATTGTGCAGATCCCGATACTGTAGTTTTCGAACCGCAGTGAGGTTGCTGCTTCCAGTTCACCAGGCGACCCGAGGTAGTCGTGCAGGCGTCCGCAGGCCTTGGCGTCTCCTTCTATCCCTTCATTCTGTTTCTTTTATGTATTTCAGAGACAGCGTTGTATTTATCTTTCGGACCCTTATTTCTAGTATTCTTAGACAGTCTGTGAAATTGTCGCACCAGTTCTAGGTAGTCTACGTTTAAGGAATTGTATTAGTAATATTTTAATGGTTATAATTTGATCTTCCGCTTATTTAATTCCGCTGAGCACATAATGTTCATTTATAACTGTTAAAGGATAAAAAGTGAGAAAAAGGTAAATAGTGTAAATAATTGGCTTGCCTAACTTTCACTAGTAGGCGCCATCACGACCCCCGAGGGTGGGAAATCTGGGTCGTGACACCTCGCCTCATGGATAGTATGGCTGAGAAAAAGAACCTGGATCTGCACACGAAAAACATGTGCAGGAAAGGCCATGAGTACACCACAGCGGTACCCAGTAAGTGCCAAGCCTAACCTCGGTCGAGTAGTGACGAGGAAGGTCAGGGCCCTACTGGTTATATGTATAACAAGGTAAAACAGTATAAAACGTGACAGTATAATTAAATATGCTAACAGTCAAATAAAGATGAAATCTCAGGTAGAAAATAACTCAGTAAGCAGAGATAGCAGCAAGGCATCTCCCAGGATAACGTCCCGCAGTCCCAAACGTTAATGAGCAGAGGATCTCCCGGGACACCGTCCCGTAGTCCAAAAGTAAATAGCCAGTACAGGGGATCTCCCTGGATACCATCCCGTAGTCCCATATATAAATGTGCAGAGCGGTCTCCCGGAATACCAATCCGTAGCCCCAAAGTAAACCTGCAGGGGGATCTCCCGGGATACTGTCCCGTAGTCCCAAAATAAACATACAACAGTCTCAAGAAAGAAATCTACAGTTCTATCCAAGTTCGTATAAAGAAAACAGGAAAATTCTACTCTAAACATGCTACACAGAATCCAAGTAAGCAGTTAAAGCAGATAAGACAGTGAAATCACATAAGCATGCTTTCCTAAGCCTAACAGGAAACTTCAAATACAAGTATTGTTCAACCAAAAGAAAACACGGATATTTACGTAATGAAAATGGGGTTTTTCAACAATTAGCATGTGTACGCACTCGTCACCTCACGTACACGGCATTCATATAACTACAGTACCAAAATCCTAAGGGGAGTTCCTCACACAAGGTTAGGCATGCCACTTACCTCGAACCAAGCTCAATCAATCCGAAATCACGCTCTTGCCACGAGAATCCAACTTCGAGTGGCCCAAATCTAATCAAATCAACTTCATAATGTAAATATGACTGCAAAGAACGAGTTTAGCTAAAGGAATCGAAGCTAAGGCAAGAAAATAGAAAAACGCCCAAAAATCCTCCCCGGGCCCACTTCTCGGAATCGAGTAAAAATTATGGATCATGAACACCCATTCACTCAGGAGTTCACCCGTACAAAAAAATCCCAATCCGACGTCAAATTCTTACTCAAAACTCAGATTTTCCATTGGGAAACTTTTTCCCCCATTTCCAAACTTCTACCCTCAATTTCCTTAATTAGATGAGAACAATAACAATAGATTAATGTATTAGAACCAAATTAGAGTTAGAATTCATTACCGAATAGTTCTCCTTCAAAATCTCTGAAGAAATCGCCTTCTACCGAGCTCAAAATCAATTTTAGTAGTTATGAATTCAAACCCTCGATTTCAGTGTTTTCTGCCCATCGATTTCCGCTTCTACGAGGGGTCCACCGCACCTGCTGTCCATCTCATGCGGCTCATACTCCGCACCTGCGGAATTTCATTAAGTCACCAGATTCGGCAGCTGCACTCCTCACCTCGCAGATGCGGTTCCGCTTTTGTGGTCCTTGAGCCGCATTTGCGACCCACTGTCTTTATGCCTTAGACCGCATCTGCGGTTGCCAAACCGCTTCTGCGGCACCGCACTTGCGGTCCAAGCTCCGCAGGTGCGAAACCAACAGGTTCAGCAAGTTAAGAAAATTGCCCAAGTCTAAATCCAATTCCGTTAAGCATCCGAAACTCACCTGAGGCCCCCCCGGACCTCAACCGAACATGCCAACCAATCCTAAAACGTCAGTCGAACCCTCAAATCACATCAAACAACGCTAAAATCACGAATCACCCTCTAATCCAAGCCTAATGAACTTGAAATCCCAAGAATTCTACAACCGATGCCGAAACCAACCAAACCATGTCCGATTGACCCCAAATTTTGCACACAAGTCACATTCAACACTACGAAACTATTCCAACTTTTGGAATCGGATTCTGACCCCGATATCAAAATTTCACTATCGATCTGGGAACTTCAAAAATTCAACTTTCGGCATTTCAAGCCTAAATAAGCTACGAACCTCCAAAACATACTCCGAACACGCCCCTAAGCCCGAAATCACCCAACGGAGCTAACGGAATCCACGGAATTCCATTCTGAGGCCATCTTCACACTGTTCCGACTACGGTCCAAATTCTAAAGCTTAAGCTCTCATTTAGGGATTAAGTGTCCCAAAACACTCCGAAACTCAAAATGAATCTTCCCGGCAAATCACAATAGCAGAAATAAACACGGGGAAAGCGGTTAATAGGGGATCGGGGCGTAGATCTCAAAATGACCGGCCGGATCATTACATCCTCCCCCTCTTAAAACATTCGTTTGTCCTCGAACGAGCATAGAGACATACCTGAAGTGGTGTAAAGATGAGGGTAACGGCTGCGCATATCCTACTCGGTCTGCTAAGTCGCCTCCTCGACCGGCTGACCCCGCCACTGAACCTTTACTGATGCAATGCTCTTTGACCTCAGCTTTCGAACCTGCATGTCCAATATAGCCATTGGCTCCTCAACATAAGATAGATCCTTGTCCAACTGGACTGAACTGAAATCCAACACGTGCGACGGATCACCGTGATACCTCCGAAGCATCGAAACATGAAATACCGGATGAACTCCTGCCAAGCTGGGAGGTAAGGCAAGCTCATAAGCAACCTCCCCAACACGTCGCAATACCTCAAAAGGACCAATAAACCTCGGACTCAATTTCCCCTTCTTCCCAAATCTCATAACGCTCTTCATAGGTGAAACCCGAAGCAAGACCCGCTCTCCAACCATAAATGACACATCGCGAACCTTCCGGTCCGCATAACTCTTTTGTCTGGACTGGGCTGTGCGAAGTCTATCCTGAATTACCTTAACCCTCTCCAAAGCGTCCTGAACTAAGTCTGTGCCCAATTATCTAGCCTCGCCCGGCTCAAACCAGCCCATCGGGGATCTACACCGCCTACCATACAAAGCCTCATATGGTGCCATCTGAATGCTGGACTGATAAATGTTATTGTAGGCAAACTCCGCTAGTGGCAAGAACTGATCCCAAGAACCTCCAAACTCCATCACACATGCACTGAGCATATCGTCAAGAATCTGAATAGTGCACTCGGACTGTCCGTCCGTCTAGGGGTGAATGCTGTGCTCAACTCCACCCGAGTACCCAACTCATGCTTACGGCCCTCCAGAACCGTGATGTGAACTGAGTAGCTCTATCTAAAATGATGGAAACTGGAACACCATGCAGCGAACAATCTCCCGGAAATAAATCTCAACCAACCGCTCTGAAGAATGTGTAGTACACACAGGAAAGAAGTGTGCGGACTTGGTCAACCGATCCACAATCACCCATATGGCATCGAACTTCCTCAAGGTCCGTGGAAGTCCAACTACGAAATCCATGGTGATCCGCTCCCACTTCCGCTCTGGAATCTCTATCTGCTGAAGCAAGCCATCCGGTCTCTGGAGCTCATACTTTACTTGCTGACAATTGAGGCACCGAGCTACAAACCCAACTATATCCTTCTTCATCCTCCTCCACCAATAGTGCTGCCTCAAATCCTGGTGCATCTTCGCGGCCCCCGGATGGATGGAATACCGCGAACTGTGGGCCTCCTCTAGAATCAATTCCCGAAGCCCATCAACATTGGGCACACATACCCTGCATCCTCAATACCCCGTCATCACCAATGGTCATATCTCTGGCATCTCCATGCAGAACCTTGTCCTCCAGGACAAGCAAATAAGGGTCATCATACTGACGCTCTCTGATACGATCAAACAAGGAAGACCGAGAAACCACACAAGCAAGGACCCGACTGGGCTCCGAAAGATCCAATCTCACAAACTGGCTGGCTAAGGCCTGACATCCATCGCCATGGGCCTCTCCGCTACTGGTAGATAAGCCAAACTCCCCAAACTCTCTGCCCGGTGACTCAAAGCATCGGCCACCACATTGGCCTTGCCCGGGTGATACAAGATAGTGATATCATAGTCCTTCAACAGCTCTAACCACCTCCTCTGGCGCAAATTAAGGTCATTCTGCTTGAACAAATGTCGCAAAATCTGGTGATCAGTGTAGATCTCATAAGGAACACCGTACAAATAATGACGCCAGATCTTCAAGGCGTGAACAATGGCAGCTAACTCGAGATCATGGACCCGATAATTCTTCTCATGCACCTTCAGCTGTCTGGACGCGTAGGCAATCACCCTACCGTTCTACATCAATACCGCTCTAAGGCCAATCCTCGAGGCATCACAATGGATAGTATAAGATCCCGAACCTTTAGGCAATGTCAATACTGGGGCTGTAGTCAAAGCTGTCTTGAGCTTCTGAAAGCTCTCCTCACACTCCTCCGTCCACCTGAACGGAGCACCCTTCTGGGTTAGCCTCGTCATAGGTGCTGCAATAGACGAAAATCCCTCAATAAACCTACGGTAATAACCCGCCAAGCCAAGAAAACTACGGATCTCTGTAGCTGTGGATGGTCTGGGCCAACTCTGCACTGCTTCCACTTTCTTCGGATCCACCTTGATCCCCTCACTCGATACTACGTGACCCAAGAATGCCACGGAATCCAACCAGAACTCACATTTCGAGAACATCGCATATACTTCTTTTCTCTCAGAGTCTGAGGCACTATCCTCAGGTGGTGCTCATGATATTCCCGACTCCGGGAGTATACTAGAATGTCATCAATAAAGACAATGACGAACGAGTCAAGATATGGCCGGAATACACTGTGCATCAAATGCATAAATGCTGCTGGGGCATTGGTCAACCCAAATGACATAACACGGAACTCGTAATGACCATATCGAGTCCTGAAAGCAGTCTTCGGGATATCTGGCTCCCGAATCTTCAACTGATGATAACCTGTACGTAAGTCAATCTTAGAAATCACACGAGCACCCTGTAACTGATCAAATAGGTCATCAATACGAGGCAAAGGATACGGTTCTTCACTATAACTTTGTTCAACTGGCGATAATCAATGCACATACGTATAGAACCATCCTTTTTCTTCACAAACAAGACAGGAGCACCCCAAGGTGACACACTGGGCCGAATGAAACCCTTATCAAGCAATTCCTGTAACTGTTCCTTCAACTCCTTCAACTCAGGTGGAGCCATACGGTAAGGAGGAATAGAAATGGGCTGAGTGTCCGGCAACAAATCAATGCCAAAATAAATATCTCTATCGGGCGGTATGCCCGAAAGATCAGCTGGAAACACATCAGAGAAATCCCGTACTACTAGGACTGAATCAACTGTAGGGGTATCCATACTGACATCTCTCACATAAGCTAGATACGCGTCCCACCCCTTCTCAACCATTCCCTGAGCTTTAAGAAATGAAACGACTCTACTGGAAGTATGATCTAAGGTACCCCTCCACTCTACTCGCGGTACACTTGGCAAAGCCAGTGTCACAATTTTGGCGTGACAATCAAGAATAGCATAATGGGGAGACAACCAGTCCATGCCCAAGATAACATCAAAATCTACCATGCTAAGCAATAACAAATTGGCTCTGGTCTCAAAACCACTAAGAGCAATCAAACACAATCGATAAACGCGGTCCACAACAAGGGAATCTCCTACAGGAGTAGAAACATAAATAGGGGAACTCAAAAAATCCCGAGATACGCCCAAATGCGAGGGAAAATAAGAGGACACATAAGAATAAGTGGAGCCTGGATCTAATAGAACCGACGCATCTCTATGACAGACCGGAACAATACCTGTGATGACAGAATCGGAGGCAACAACTTCAGTACGAGTAGGAAGGGCATAGTATCTGGCCTGGCCTCCCCCTCTTGGGTGACCTCTACCTCCCCGGCCTCCACCTCTTGCTGGCTGGGCAGGTGGGGTAGCAACTAGTGCTGTAATCATAGCCTGGAACTCTGCGGAGCACGCTGTGGCTGAGAAGTCTACGGAGGTGCATCCCTCCTAAGTCTGGGGCAATCCCTCACCATATGGTGTGTGTCGCAACACTCAAAAAAAGCTCTGAGAGGACGTGGCGCCTATGACTGGCTCGGGCCAAGTCTGCTAGGCTGACCACTGAAAGCACCCCGTGCAGGAGGCGCACTAGATACTAGAGGTGCATAATAAGGCTCCTGAGGTCTAGAAGGAGCTAGAATACCACTGGCCACTGGAAGAGCTGAATGAACTGGGTGACTCATATAACCCCTACCATGACGAACTGCAGCTGGGGCACGGGCAGTAGAATAATCGCCCGACTCTCGAGACCTCTTGGCCTCTCTCTCCTCTCTATCCCGAGCATGTATGCCCTCTACTCTCCTAGCAATGCTCACCACTTGTTGATAAGCAATATCCATCTCCAACTCCCGGGCCATGCTAGATCTGATGCTGGGAATAAGCCCCTCAATAAACCGGCGAACTCTCTCATGAACCATAGAAACCAAGGCCGGTGCATGCCTAGCCAAGTCACTGAAACGGACAGCATACTCCGAAACAGTCATAGAACCCTGGCACAAATGCTCAAACTCCGCGCGCCATGCGTCCCTGAGGCTCTGAAGGACACACTCTCTCAAGAACATTTCTGAAAACTGAGTCCATGTAAGGGAAGCTGCCTCAACCGGACTGTCCAACCCAAAAGTACGCCACCATTGATAGGCTGCTCCTCGAAGCTGGAAGGCAGTGAAAGATACCCCACTCGGCCCTGATATACCCATAGTGCGGAGGATATGGTGGCACTCCTCCAGAAATCCCTGAGCATCCTCCGATGCTAGACCACTGAATATAGGAGGCTGGTACTTCCTGAACCTCTCAAGCCTCCGCTGCTCCTCCTCTGAAGCTACTGCCCTATCCTCGGGCTGAATTGGGGTTACAGGCGGTACCGGTATAATTTTTGGGACCTGATCCACCTGCACTTGCTGCTCGGGAGTGCGGGCGGCGGGAGTCTGTGCTCCTCTCCCAGCCTGAGATATAGCTGCAGCAAGGGGAATCAACCCTGCCTGAGCTAAAGTGGTGTACATGCTCATGAACTGGGCAAGGGTCTCCTGGAGAGCTGGAGTAGTAGTAGCATTAGGCGTATCAGGCGCCTGGGCTCCGGCTGGAGCTGCTGGTGGCTCCTCTATAGCAGCTCGCGCGGGTGCTCTGGCTGCACCACATGCGCGTCCTCGGCCTCTACCCCGACCCCTACCTCTGGCGGCTCTAGCAGGGGGCGCGGGTGTCTGATCATCTCCGGTAGCTCGTATCCGCACCATCTGTGAGAGAATAGAAATAGAGGTTTAGAATTTTGATATAAAAAATCTCGCACGACAAGGAAATCAAGTGAAGTGGAATTTTCCTAACAGTTACATAGCCTCTCGTAGATAAGTACAAACGTCTCCGTGCTGATCCGCGAGACTCTAATAAACCGGCTTGTGATTCATGACTCCGATGAACCTAGAGCTCTGATACCAACTTGTCACGATCCAAGTTCTCCCTACGTGAACTGTCGTGATAGCACCTAGTCTCTACGACTAGGTAAGCCTAACAATTTGCGGAAAAAGGAAATAAAGATACGAAACTAGCAATTTACGGGTAACATAATAAAGAAGTTTAAAATGCCGCTCGGCATATACAATGTCATTCTCTCAAACTGAACACAAAACACTCCCAAAACCCGGAATATCATGAACCACAAGCTAAAGAAAATACATAGTGTTCTAACTCCAGAAGTCTAAACAAAAGGGAAATACAAGAAGTCTATAGCTAAAGGGAGAATAGAGAGGGACTTCTAGGTCTATGGACGCGGCAGATATACCTTGAAGCTCCGGGTCGCCTCGCCTCACGGATAGTATGGCTGAGCAGAAGAACCCGGATCTGCACACGAAAAATATGTGCAGGAAAGGGCATGAGTACACCACAGTAGTACCCAGTAAGTGCCAAGCCTAACCTCGGTCGAGTAGTGACGAGGAAGGTCAGGGCCCTACCGGTTATATGTATAACAAGGTAAAACAGTATAAAATGTGACAGTATAACTAGAGATGCTAACAGTAAAATAAAGATGAAATCTCAGGAAGGAAATAACTCAGTAAGCAGAGATAACAGCAGGGGACCTCCCATGATAACGTCCCGTAGTCCCAAACGTAAATGAGCAGAGGAACTCCCGGGATACCGTCCGTAGTCTCAAATATAAATGTGCAGGGGGTCTCCCGGAATACCGATCCGTAGGCCCAAAGTAAACATGCAGGGGGGTCTCCCGGGATACTGTCCCGTAGTCCCAAAGTAAACACACAACAGTCTCAAGAAAGAAATCTACAGTTCTATCCAAGTTCGTATCAAGAAAACAGGAAAATTCTACTCTAAACATGCTACACAGAATCCAAGTAAGCAGTTAAAGCAGATAAGACAGTTAAATCACATAAGCATGCTTTCCTAAGCCTAACAGGAAACTTCAAATACAAGTATTGCTCAACTAAAAGAAAACACAGATATTTACTTAATGAAAACGAGGTTTTTCAACAATTAGCACGTGTATGCACTTGTCACCTCACGTACACGGCATTCATATAACAACAGTACCAAAATCCTAAGGGGAGTTTCCCCACACAAGGTTAGGCAAGCCACTTACCTCGAACCAAGCTCAATCAATCCGAAATCACGCTCTTGCCACGAGTATCCAACTCCGAGTGGCCCAAATCTAATCAAATCAACTTCATAATGTAAATATCACTACAAACAACGAGTTTAGCTAAAGGAATCAAAGCTAACACAAGAAAATAGTAAAACGCCCAAAAATCCTCCCCGGGCCCACGACTCGGAATCGCGTAAAAATTACGGATCATGAGCACCCATTAACTCACGAGTTCACTCGTACAAAAATATCCTAATCCGAAGTCAAATTCTTACTCAAAACTCAGATTTTCCATTGGGGAACTTTTTCCCCCATTTCCAAACTTCTACCTTCAATTTCCTTAATTACATGAGAAAAACAACAATAGATTAATATATTAGAACCAAATTAGAGTTAGAATTCATTACCCAATTGTTCTCCTTCAAAATCTCTCAAGAAATCGCCTTATACCGAGCTTAAAATCAATTTTAGAAGTTATGAATTCAAACCCTCGATTTTACTGTTTTCTGCCCATCGATTTCCGCTTCTGCGAGGGGTCCACCGCACCTGCGGTCCCGCTCCTGCGGCTCATACTCTGCACCTGCAGAGTTTCATTAAGTCACCAGATTCCGCACCTGCGCTCCTCACCTCGCAGATGCGGTTCCGCTTCTGCGATCCATGAGCCACATCTGCGACCCACTGTCCTTATGCCTTAGACCGCATCTGCGGTTGCCAAACCGCTTCTGTGGCGCCGCACCTGCGGTCCAAGCTCCGCAGGTTCGAAATCAACAGGTTCAGCAAATTCAGAAAATTGCCTAAGTCCAAATCCAATTTCGCTAAGCATCCGAAACTCACCCGAGGCCCCCGACACCTCAACCGAACATGACAACCAATCCTAAAACGCCATACGAACTTAGTCGAACCCTGAAATCACATCAAACAACGTTAAAACCACGAATCACCCTCCAATCCAAGCCTAATGAACTTGAAATCCCAAGAATTCTACAACTGATGCCGAAACCAACCAAACCATGTCCGATTGACCCCAAATTTTGCACACAAGTCACATTCAACACTACGGAACTATTCCAACTTTCGGGATTGGATTCCGACCCCGATATCAGAATTTCACTATCGATCCGGAAACCTCAAAAATTTAACTTTCGGTATTTCAAGCCTAAATAAGCTACGGACCTCCAGAACACACTCCAAACACGCCCCTAAGCCCGAAATCACCCAACGGAGCTAACGAAATCGAGTGAATTCCATTTCGAGACCGTCTTCATATCGTTCCGACTACGGTCGAAATTCTAAAGCTTAAGCTCTCATTTAGGGACTAAGTATCCCAAAACACTCCGAAACTCAAAACGAATCTTTCCGGCAAATTACAATAGCAGAAATAAACACGGGGAAAATAGTTAATAGGGGATCGGGGCGTAAATTTTTGAAATGACAGGCCGGGTCGTTACAGGGATGAAATCGTCTAATAATCCTCTTATTTTCAGGAATTTACATTCTAATGGACGTATAAGTGAGTAGAGTTTGAGGTAAGATATCCTCTCTATATTTCCTTCCAAGGATCCGCAAAGAAAGTAACAAAAATAAGCTGTTAGGGACGACGAAAGCTTGAAAATAAGTCAAGACTGTATATATAATTTCAATATATGTTTTTAAATTTCTTAGTTTTATAAGGATTGGCATGCCATACACGTTATTACGCCGTAACATGTAATGCAACCATAAAAATACACAAACGTTCACTTGCACTTCACATGAGCTATGATGTTTTTGCATAAGTTAAATAAATATCTTTATGATGCATTATGTCAAAATTCTATTATCTCTCCACAGAGACTGCACGTGATAAGTCTTTTTTTCTTTAAATATAGATTTCATATTGAAAAAACTATTATTTAATTATACTTCTAACATTTAGAATTTTGAAAGTAATTAAGATTTGGCTATTAAATTTTATCTTATGTGAATTATGATAAACTCCTAACATTTTATAATTAAAAATATAATGAGATTTTACTTATTTTTCCTTAAGCTTTTATGAAATTTTGCTTTTGTATTCTTTTATCCCGTCTCTATGTTGTTTCTGAATTTTTTTTCTTTTCATTTTTTGTCAAGGCATTCATTTTAGTACAATTATTTATTATTAAAATTAATTTAAGATGTAACTTACTTTTATTTTAAATATAGTTCGTATTCATACAAACGACTAAATTGGTAAACAAAATGACAGTCCTTTAAGACTTTATGTTAGCACCCTTTTAAACAAAATCTCAACCTTATTCAGATTTTTTAATTACTATGTACGTACGGATTCTACTTTCGTATATTAATTAATAAATTATATCATGATATTGTAGACATCGAAATTTTAATGGATCAAGCAAAATTTTAAATTCAAGATGATACAAGACCTCTTGAAATTCTAGGAGTATGTCAGTGTTGCTCGGAGTCTACTCTACCAAAACCCAGCATTGGAGGCTACTCTATCCTAACCCCAGGTCATTCCTATAAAAAAAAGCTATGTATTCTCTTAAAAAGGCATCTCAAAAAATGGAAAACATCTCGAAAATTCCATAAACTCATGGGATATTCACAAAGAGATCAAGATGCAACGAATAGACATAATTTCATGGAGATCAAATACATCCCATGAAGGTTTGCATCATCCTATGTTCGAGAAACACGCTATTCTAGCCCTCGAATTACGGAGATAATCAGGAGAGAAGAATCAAGGGAGAAAGCGAATTGTACCCACAATTATTTATCAATAAAATTATGTTTCTTCATATTTGTATTGCGATTGCATTAAATTTTCTACTCTAAGAATATTTGTTGAAAACAAATTGGCACACCCAGTGGGACCAGTTCTGCTCTTCATCTCTTCCTCCTGCAAATCAAAACTACAAGCTTCAAAAATATGTGTTGTGATCGGGTAGTTCAAGTCTCGTCTTCAAGTTTCGCCAAGCCTACACCCCGATAAACCTTGAAGTTGGGGGCATTTGTAGACATTGAAATTTTAGTGGATCAAGCTAAATCCTAAATTCAAGATACTACAAAACCTCTTGAAATTTTAGGAGTCTGTCAGTGTTGTTTGGAGTCTACTCTAACAAAACCCAGCATTAGAGGCTACTCTATTCTAACCCTAGGTTATTCCTACAAAAATGGTTACATATTCTCTTAAAAAGGCATCTCAGAAAATGGAGAACATCTCGAAAATCCCATAAACTCATGGGATATTCACAAAGAGATCAAGATGCGGCCGGATAGACATAATTTCATGGAGATCAAATACATCCCATCAAGGTTTGCATCATCCTACGTTCGAGAAACACGCTGTTCTAACCCTCGAATCACGGAGATAATCAGGAAAGAAAAATAAAGGAAAAAACATAATTGTACCCACAATTATTTATCAATAAAATTATATTTCTTGATAGATGTATTGTGATTGCATTTAATTTTCTACTCTAAGAAAATTTGTTGCAAACAATAGCATGAAAGACAATGAAGGAAACTTTTACATGGGGATGTGGTTCGGCTTCATCACAATATCAACAAAAATTAGACTTTATTTTTTTAGAAACTTATATTTTTTTTAAATATTTGTTCAATAACTCAAACACATTATATAATAATATTTATATAATTTTTAAAAATTATATATTTATATATAGGTAGACGCGCCCTAAAAACTAGTAGTATATTAAATTGTAAGTAGTTTCTTAAGCATATCATTCGATGGTTTGTCTGCTGTATGTACAATATATATGCCACCAACATAATATTTGTTCCTGTAGAAGAGATGGCTGATGTCCTATCAATTGACAGCAAAGCCGTCGATCAAGACCAGACTCATCTATCTACGGATATAAGGGCAGAAACATTTCCTTTAGTCATTCTCATACAGAGTGAGTAGCATTATAAGAATTGCTAATAACCATATTCCTTTCCCAAGGAGTAGGGGTGTTCAAAATCTAATCGAAACCGGAAACAGAATCGAAACCGAAGTTTAATGGCTTATTGGTATTGTTTTTACGGTTTAGTGGATGGGAAACGGATTGAAATTTTTTTATTAACGGCTTATCGGTTTGGGGGAGGATTATTCAATTTTCTTAATGGATAATCCGTTAACTCGTTAAGAATATATATATATATATATATATATATATATATATATTAAATAATCAAAAACCCTTCTTCCTCCAGTACTCTATCAAAGTGAATTAGAATAAAAGAAAGCCAAATAAAAGGATCATCTAACTGTGACAAAAGACAGAATTTGCTGTCTGAAACAAGATAACAACACCAGTCAGTTACACCACTGCTTCATCAACTTTGCCTGGGTTTTAAGGCATCCTAGAATTCTAAGCATGACGAACATTTGTTTTAACAACGGTATAACGATCTGACCGGTCGTTTTGAGCTCTAGCGCGTCGCTCAGCAGTTTGGGGCCATGAACAGCTTCACTTCAGGTATGTTGAATGTTTAAGTGTAGGAGGATGTGATGACCCAACCGGTCGTCTTAAGAATTAACGCCCCGATCCCCTATTAACTGTTTTTTCCAAGTTTATTTTTGCTATTTTGAATTGCCAGGACGTTCGGTTTTGAGTTTCGGAGAGTTTTGGGACACTTAGTTCCCAAATGAGAGCTTAAGTGTTGGAAAGTTGACCGTAGTCGGAACAGTGTGAAGACAGCCTCGGAATAGAAATCCGAGGGTTCCGTTAGCTCCGTTAGGTGATTTCAGGTATAGGGGCTTGGTCGGATTGTGTTTTGGAGGCCCGTAGCTAATTTAGGCTTGAAATGTCGAAAGGTCGAATTTTGAAGTTTCCGGTTCGAAAGCGAGTTTTTGATCCGAGGGTCGGAATGGAATTCCGAGAGTTTAGTTCTGTTATGTCGTTTGGGACGTGTGTGCAAAATTTCAGGTCATTCGGACGAGGTTTGATAGACCTTTTGATCGAAAGCGTATTTTGAGAAATTTGGAGTTCTTAGGCTTGAATCCATGGTTAATTTGAGGTTTCGATGTTGTTTTAGGTGTTTTAAGGATTGGTACAAGTTTGGGAGTGGTATTAGACTTGTTGGTGCCTCTGGTTGAGGTCCCGGGGGCCTCGGGGTGAATTCGGATGGTTGACGGAGAGCTTGGAATTTTTGAAGAAGCTTCAGATTTTCTGCTTCAGGTGTTTCCGCACCTGCGGATTGGGGACGGTAGGTGCGATGCTGCAGATGCGGGGAAAGGGAGCGCAGAAGCGGAAGGGGCCTGGGAAGGCTGGAAACTGCAGAAGCGGCTTAGGGGCCGCATCTGCGATGCCGCAGATGCGGTAAAAGGATCGCAGAAGCAAAAATTGGGACTAAAGTGAAAAAACCGCAGATGCGGTTCAGGGACCGCAAATGCGGTACCGCAGAAGCGAAGATTGGGCCGCAGATGCGACAAATGCCTGGGCCAGAGCATATAAATAGTTGCCTTCGCGAATTTGAGCTATTCTTTCACCATTTTCATCCGGGTTTGAAGCTTTTGAGAGAGATTTTTGAGGAAAACAAAGGGGAATCACTTGGAGATACATTCTTGTCTTCATAACTCGTTTTTATGTGATTAAAGACCTAATTAGTGGTGAAAAATTTGGGAAAAATGGGTAATTAGGGCTTGAGTTTAAGAGACCTTTAAATGAGGATTTGAGGGGTCATTTGGATTACGATTTCAGTGTTCTTGTTATGTATAGACTCGTGAGAGTACGTGGATTCTGAAAATGTAAATTTTATCCAATTCCGAAAAGTGGGCCTGAGGGGCATTTTGGTCATTTTTCCTAATTTCGCGTATTAGCTTAGAATTTAATTATAGAATCAGTTACTTGAAGTGTTATTTACATTATGAAACTTAATTGAATAGATTTGGGCCATTTAGAGTCGGATACTCGTGGCAAAGGCGTGGTTTCGGGTTGACTTGCACTTGTTCGAGGTAAGTGGCTTGTCTAACCTTGTGTGGGGGACCTTTTCCCCTTAGGATTGATATTGTGGTAATTGAAATGCCTCGTACGTGAGGTGACGAGCGCGTACTTGTCCTAATTGTTGAAAATCCGGTTTTTTTCCCATTAAAAATAGCCTTAAATTGTGTTCTTCCTTTTTCTTACTTACACTGTTTGGAAATCAAACCTGCTGTAGCCTAGAGAAGCATGTCTACTTGTCTAAATTGCTCTATTTGCCTTAACTGCCTTAATTATATTACGTGCGCCATGCTAGGCTAGGATTACCTGCTTCACTTTGATATGAAATCGATTGGATTGAATTCTTGTTGTTGCTGCATGTTTACTTTGGTACTACGGAACGGTATTCCGGGAGATCCCTCTGCACTTTTACTTTGGGACTACGGGACGGTATCCCGAGAGCTCCCCTGTATGTTTACTTTGGGACTACGAGTTATTCCGGTAGATCCCCCT
>NW_017672722.1:27283-95878 GCF_001879085.1 Nicotiana attenuata | reverse complement strand
TTAGTAGAGTACAACGAGAGCCCACGGGATACCAAGAGATCCCTAGTATATTTTTGAGGATACCAAGAGACCCTCGGGATACCAAGAGATCCCCATTTATCATCCTTGCTATGAGTGGTAGTTCCTTGTGGTTTGCCTTTACCTCTATTTTTCTGTTATTGTACTTTTATTATCCTGTATAGGCTCTTATTGTAGATTCTCAAATGCACTGCTTATCTTATCCTGTCACTTTAATATTATGTAATCTCGGTAGGGCCCTGACCTTCCTCGTCACTACCCAACCGAGGTTAGGCTTGGCACTTACTGAGTACCGCTGTGGTGTACTCATGCCCTTCCTGCGCATGTTTTTCATGTGCAGATTCATGTACCTCTACTCAGGCTTACCATTCTTGAGGCGAGGTGATTCTATGGGACTTCGACGTATATCTGTCGCGTCCGCAGACCGAGGAGTTCTTCTATTCCTGCTGTTTAGTATTAGCCCTTCTGCATTTCAGTTCCTGTTAGACATTCTGGAGTTAGAGTTATGTAGTACTTCTTAGCTTGTGATTCATGGGTTTCCGGGTCTTGGACTTATGTATTGTTTTTTTTAGAATTAAATACGGTATATGCCGAGCGGCACATTCTACCACTGTTTATTTTCCTTATTTCTGTTTTAACTTGTTTATTTTTCAGGAAAATTTTGGTTTCTTTTCCGCAATTCAGGCTNAATCAAGAATTGAAGAATTGTAATGTTACTACAGATGTGGTGCGGGATGTTTCTCCCGGTATAGTTGGGTGAGCTATTGTCGTCGCGTTGCAGAAGGATTTTTCTATCATTTCGGCTCGATAGTTGTGCTCCTATGAGCTTGGAGGCTATGCGCAGGTTGCTATATGCTCGTGATTGGTTATCGCANGCACGATTCAGAGATATGATATTTCACTTCCGGCGGAGGAAAAGCAATTGGCCTATGAATGTCCAGATTTGGGGTGATGGAGTAACGAGACTTGGTAAATTCGAGCATGGTGGAATTTTTATCTGCGATGTAGTGTCGTCGTCCTCGGTTGTATGTGTTAAATTCGCCGGTGTTATGGTCTTCTGCAATTCGCCCTTGGGGTAAGATATTGTGAAATAATATTGGAGAAAAGACCGTTGGATATCGCGGAGTGCGGTGGTTCAGGATTGAATCGGTGTTTCTAATGTCGAAGCTCGAGAAAGATGATCTCCGAAAAGGTTTAAAGTTAGTAGCGAATTGTGGGTTCAAGTGCTACGAAGATAGATTCTATTAAGGCAACTACTGAGCAGCAAAGGATGAGGAAAGACATGTGGGGAGTGTCAGGCGGTGGTTAAAATTTCTAGAAGCCCAGGTATAAGAAGCAAAGGTCGAGTGGTCGATTAGAGGGGTAAGTTCCGCCAAAGTGGGAGAGTGGCGGATTTGCATATGGGCTTTGTGCTAGGATGACTACGCACCTTAAGGAAGAGTTTGGAACGACTTGGGAATTTTAGTGATTGATGATTGGGGGCTACGCATTTAATTTGAAGTATTGGGCTATTATGCGGCAGGAGGTTTGATATAACGGAAATGAGCTACTTGAAACGAAGGAGGATACAACGTAACTTTGAATTGGAAGGATGTTGCCGCACATTTAATTGATGTCCACGAGGGGTGAATGGACTTGTGCAGCTAGAGAGTGAGCTTGGATTCAGGATTTATGCCTTGTATAGAGGCGGATTTCAAGGGAAGTGATTCTGCCGGATGCTTCGTCGAGAGGGTATTCATGTGCTAGAGGATTCATGGAGTTGATTATATTCGGGGCCAGGTCAGAGCGGGTGGCTCTCAACAACGGTCCTAGTGGATTCAAAGGGGCAAAGCGTGTTGCCTAATGATTTCGAGCCTACGATTAAGAATCAA
This sequence comes from Nicotiana attenuata, assembly GCF_001879085.1. NCBI lineage: Eukaryota > Viridiplantae > Streptophyta > Magnoliopsida > Solanales > Solanaceae > Nicotiana > Nicotiana attenuata. The sequence continues at coordinate 93,989 of NW_017672722.1, read as the reverse complement.
GCTTTGTAGCAGCTTATGAGAAGAGGCACAGAATGTTCTATGATGTTTTGACTCGCAGTGTAGCATTTGGGAGGTATGAAATGGCTCGTGGGATTTGAGACAGCATGGTCTCGTGATTCAAGGTCACTCGAGATGAGTGCGGATGGAGTGTGTTATGTGTTGAATGGAGTTATTATTATTTCTAAGGCAATCAAGAATTAATTTGGAAGAAGATAGATTGGTTAGCCATAGTTGAATTCGCATATTGGTGGTAGTGATCTTTTCCGTCAACGTGATCAAGTTATGCAAGTGATTTATGACGACACGTGTGAGGTTTGTCGACCGCCGTAATTGATGTTATTCAGAAGTATTCCACTGTTATGGCCTGTCATGTGTAGGCGGATCCCGGAAGGGCTATGGCGGCTTAGACCACTACTTAGAGATTTGCATATTCTACGGTTATGAGAATTCACCTGTGTGTTGCTATGGTTCTCCTGAAGTGAGTTAAGTGAAAAGTTTTATATGATGAAGTGTTAATCTATTAGCGGTTACGGAGTTATGATGAAAATCATGTTCTATCGTATATTGGCATGATGGTGCAATGTGTGGTATGGAATTTGAAGTGAGGATCAAGGTTGCAGTTCGGTGTTGACAAGGATGTCGCAAGCTCGGATGAGCAATAAAGAAGTTTCGATGTTTAAAGTAAGTGGGTATCGTCTTCAGCGTCACCTGAGATCGGTGTTTTGTGAAAAAGGCCTTGCATCCTGGTTATGGATTCTTGAACGCTTTCTCAGCGTTAGTGCGGCTGGTGGTATGAATACGCGTATTTGTTGTCTGTTACGGAAGGTCGTGGGAGCGTGCCCCACAGGAAGATTGTATAAGTGTGGCATGTAGTCACTTGGTTGATTTAAGATTTAAACCAAGTATGAAGATGCTGGTGATATCATTAATTTGAGAATTTATGCTTAGAGGGCACTCGACTTATTGGGTTGTGGACCGTGGAGGATTTGCCCCGGCTATGATGGTAGTTCTCGTGCGTTATGAGAAAAAAGGGGGTTATTATGGACCTTCGAAAGGTTATTAGCCTAGTTCAGTGTGATCAAAATCAGCTTGAGGTCGGTGGATGGATCCAAATGTGAATATGGTCTCTATATCAGGCTAGATGTGTTCATTTCAGCAATGCGCTCCCTTCGACAAGTAGCCGTGGTACTATTTCGTCGTCAGCTATTTCATGTAATGATATATTGCAGCGTATGAGTTGTGAGACGGCTTGATGAATTTCTTATGTGTTGAGGTTCCGCGTAGAGATGATGTTATATGAGCAGGATGGCTCTCGAGATTCAGATCGTATATTGCACCTCAGTTGTGTTTGAGTTTTGTGCCTATGGCACTATATGTCTCCCCAGGGATGGTATTATGCACTTAGAGTGCTTGTGACCGATATTCGGAATTTTGTTATAATGAGCAGTTTAGCTCGATGTATATCTCCTTATGTGAATTCTATGTGTGGATCGGGTGGCACGCCGCCATGGGTATGTTATTTGGATCGGGTGGCACGCCGCCATATGTTATTTGGATCGGGTTGCACGACGCAACAGTGTGGTATTGAGTACAGTTTTCTATATGCTATTTTTGTATGCCTTGCTTCCTATTTTCTAAGTAAAGTTCATATTAGTGCGTGAGTTGAGTAGTTCCTTCTAGAGTTCGTTTTCCTTTTGTCGCGTTCGAGTTCATAGCCTATTGGCACATTGTGGCATCATATCAAACTTTTGATCATCTTCGGGGTGGCTTATTGCCTGAGCGGTTCGTACTAGGTGAGACGAGATCATTGGATTTAGGATAAGTGCAATCTGATTATATGAAGTATATTAAGGAGCTAAGACCATTATTTGGTTCAGAATGAGGTGATGGTTCTTATCAGGAGTATAGGCCCAATGATTTGTTGATTCGGCAGTTCGGTATGAATTTCTACACACCTCTTCCGTTTTGGCGGTATTGTAAGAGTTGGAGCAAGACCTATGTAGGTCATGAGGTGCAATGGGAACATCAGATTCGTGGAATTTCGACTAATTTGATCAGAGAATGTTATTGTGGTCCTAATGAGTAAAGTGGTGCAAGGTGTGAAGTCAGCTAAGGTATACAATCATGTTTTGGTACCGCGAGTGGTTAGATACGGTGAGCGTATGTTGGAACAAGCCTGGCAGAGAATTCTGGATGTAGGAATTGGGCTCTAAGGCTTATTTGCTTAAGTGAAAAAGGGATATCTTCAGATTGATCGAGCTAGGGCACCCAGCTGAGTTATGGTAGCATGGGTAGGTGCTCGAGGTGTTAAACATTGATTTCGGACAACCCCAACACGGTTATTAGCACGTTCGAGGACGAACGTATGTTTAAGTGGGAGAGGATGTAACGACCGGACCGGTCATTTTGGGCTCTAGCGCGTCGCTCAGCAGTTTGGGGCCATGAGCAGTTTCACTTCAGGTATGTTTCTATGCTCGTTCGAGGACGAACGAATGTTTAAGTGTAGGAGGATGTGACGACCCGGCCGGTCGTCTTAAGAATTAACGCCCCGATCCCCTATTAACTATTTTTCCCAAGTTTATTTCTGCTATTTTGAATTTTCGGGACATTCGGTTTTGAGTTTCGGAGAGTTTTGGGACACTTAGTTCCCAAATGAGAGCTTAAGTGTTGGAAAGCTGACTGTAGTCAGAACAGTGTGAAGACGGCCACAGAATAGAAATCTGAGGGTTCCGTTAGCTCCGTTAGGTGATTTCGGGTTTAGGGGCATGGTCGGATTGTGTTTTGGAGGTCCGTAGCTAACTTAGGCTTGAAATGCCGAAAGGTCGAATTTTGAAGTTTCCGGTTCGATAGCGAGTTTTTGATCCGAGGTTCGGAATGGAATTCCGAGAGTTGTTGTAGTTCCGTTATGTCATTTGGGACGTGTGTGCAAAATTTCAGGTCATTCGGACGAGGTTTGATAGACCTTTTGATCGGAAGCGTATTTTGAGAAATTTGGAGTTCTTAGGCTTGAATCCATGGTTAATTTGAGGTTCCGATGTTGTTTTAGGTGTTTTAAGGATTGGTACAAGTTTGGGGAGTGGTATTAGACTTGTTGGTGCCTTTGGTTGAGGTCCCAGGGGCCTCGGGGTGAATTCGGATGGTTGACGGAGAGTTTGGAATTTTTGAAGAAGCTTCAGATTTTCTACTTCTGGTGTTTCCGCACCTGCGGATTGGGGACTGCAGGTGCGATGCCGCAGATGCAGGAAAAGGGAGCGCAGAAGCAGAAGGGACCTGAGAAGGCTGGAAACCACAGAAGCGGCTTAGGGGCCGCATCTGCGATGCAGCAGACGCGGTAAAAGGATCGCAGAAGCGAAAATTGGGACTTAAGTGAAAACAACCGCGATGCGGTTCAGGGACCGCAAATGCGGTACCGCAGAAGCGAAGATTGGGACGTAGATGCGAAAAATGCCTGGGCCAGAGCATATAAATAGTTGCCTTCGCGAATTTGAGCTATTTTTTTTTTACCATTTTCATCCGGGTTTGAAGCTTTTGAGAGAGATTTTTGAGGAAAACAAAGGGGAATCACTAGGAGGTAACATCCTTGTCTTCATAGGTCTTTATGTGATTAAAGACCTAATTAGTGGTGAAAATTTTGGGAAAAATCGGTAATAAGGGCTTGAGTTTAAGATACCTTTAAATGAGGATTTGAGGGGTCATTTGGACTCCAATTTCAGTGTTCTTGTTATGTATAGACTCATGAGAGTACGAGGTTTCTGAAAATGTAAATTTTATCCAATGGCCTGAGGGGCATTTTGGTTATTTTTCCTAATCAGTTACTTGAAGTGTTATTTACATTATGAAACTTAATGGAATAGATTTGGGCCATCTGGAGTCGGATACTCGTGGCAAAGGCGTGGTTTCGGGTTGACTTGCACTTGTTCAAGGTAAGTGGCTTCTCTAACCTTGTGTGGGGGACATTTTCCCCTTAGGATTGATATTGTGGTAATTGAAATGCCTCGTACGTGAGGTGACGAGTGCGTACTTGTGCTAATTGTTGGAAATCCGGTTTTTTTTCATTAAAAATAGCCTTAAATTGTGTTCTTTCTTTTTCTTACTTAGACTGTTTGGAAATTAAACCTACTGTAGCCTAGAGAAGCATGTCTACTTGTCTAAATTGCTCTATTTGCCTTAACTGCCTTAATTGTATTACGTGCGCCATGCTAGGCTAGGATTACCTGCTTCACTTTGATATGAAATTGATTGGATTGAATTCTTGTTGTTGCTGCATGTTTACTTTGGGACTACGGAATGGTATTACGGGAGATCCCCCCGCACTTTTACTTTGGGACTACGGGACGGTATCCCGGGAGCTCCCCTGTATATTTACTTTGGGACTACGGAACGGTATTTCGGGAGATCCCCCTGCACTTTTACTTTGGGACTACGGGACGGTATCCCGGGAGCTCCCCTGTATGTTTATTTTGAGACTATGGAACGGTATTCCGGGAGACCCCCCTGCACTTTTACTTCGGGACTTCGGGACGGTATCCCGGGAGCTCCCCTGTATGTTTACTTTGGGACTACCGAATGGTATTCCGGGAGACCCCCCTGCACTTTTACTTTGGGACTACGGGACGGTATCCCGGGAGACCCCCCTGCATATTTATGAGTTGGACTACGGGACTGCACCCGGGAGATCCACTGGATATGGTATTTATATTTGGGGACTACAGGACGGTATCCTGGGAGATCCCGGTTGTTATCTTGGAGCTGAGCTGTGTTCTCTTACTGTGTTTTACTTGCCTCTGTGATAGTTGTTGCTGCCCTTTATATCTTGTGTTACTTATTTACACTGTTTATTTCACATTGTTAAACCTACTATCTTATTTAACCTCAGTAAGGCCCTGACCTTCCTCGTCACTACCCAACCAAGGTTAGGCTTGGCACTTACTGAGTACCGCTGTGGTGTACTCATGCCCCTTCTGCGCATGTTTTTCATGTGCAGCTCCAGGTACTTTCGCTCAGTCTTATCATCCTTGAGGCGAGGCGCTTCTGTAGAGACTTCAAGGTGTATCTGCCGCGTCCGCAGACCGAGGAGTCTCTTTCTATTCTTGCTGTTTAGTACTAGCCCTTCTGTATTTTTTCAGTTCTTGTATGACAGTCTGGAGTTAGAGCTGTGTAGTACTTCTTAGCTTGTGATTCATGGGTTTCCAGGTCTTGGATTTATGTGTTGGTTTTGAGGGCTAAATGTGGTGTTTGCCGAGCAGGCACATTTATACACTGGTTATTTCTTATTTCTGTTTTAAATTATTTTATTTTCGTAATTTAGGCTTACCTAGTCGTAGAGACTAGGCGCCGTCACGATGGTTCACCGAGGGCGAACCGGGGTCGTGACAAACGGCCAATTGGAAATCTTTCACATGGACTAAGGCCAATGTGCATAAACATAAATAAAATTCTAGACAGATGATTTACCTATCACAGTGTCTCTTCTGCTTCGTCCCTCTTAGTACGCCGACCACCTATTTAAACATACAGAGACTAAATTTTATTTTATTTTGATTGAATTAGACCGATAAACCGCCCAATAACCGCATGACAAGCGCTAAACCAATACATAATCCGCCCGATATCTTATCGGGTGGCTAGCAGATTAATACATTTAAAAGCCGATAACCGATAAGCCAAATCGCTAAGAGTAAATAACCGCCCAATAAGCAGCCCTAGCAAGGAGTGACTCTTTATCATTTCTGATTTGCTTTTCACATTTTCTTACCTTCTTTTTTATTTGTTTTATTCATTAAAATGACGGGTAAGTTTCACAAATGGTCATATTACTATGACTTTTTCACCAAAGTTATATAACTATGTTTTTTCATACAAAAATTATAAAACTTTTAATAACTCACACAAAAACCATAGTGACCGGAAATAGAAATTTTCAATAGTATTTTCTTATTTCACGAGTTTTAAATTTTTATTTCAGTCTAATAAATAATAGTCCAATTAAAATAGGAATGACCCTACCCGACCCAGTAACCTTATATATAAATTAAAATAATATTAAAAGTGAATCCTTCAAAAAATGACATTTCTATTTTTTTTCCCCAAGATTTTCATCAAGATTGATAGCATTTTTGTTTCAAGTGCTCTCTAATTATAACTTCTATTCCTTTTTTTTTTACCAAAATTTTATGCATTCTAAACTAAATTTTTTGTGGTGGAAGGATTCACTATTATTTAATTTATGTATATGGGTATCGGGTCTGGTTGGGTTGGGTCATCCTTAATTTAAGAAAAAAATATAAAATTGACCGGTCGGCCGAAACTAATTGCATTCGTTTAGCCAGAAAATATATAGAATATGTATATTATACGTATATAATACACATATATAAAAATATATATTTTATTGGCTATTATTTTAGATCGGCTAAAATAAATATTTCTCCTATTTTAATTGGCTTATTATTTATTATACTGAAAATAAAATCAAAAAATATCTGGAATAAGAAATTGTTACCGTAAAATTGTGTTTTTTAATCACTATGATTTTTCTGTGAGTTAGTAAAATTTTTATGTTTTGTATAAAAAAATAAAGTTATATGACTTTAATGAAAAAAAATTATAATTATATGATCATTTGTAAAATTTAGTTACTCTCCCTACCAGGTGTTCATGACCAAGCATCGCCAGGAGACAAATCCTTGCTTGACATAATTACTTCTGTTTTTTTTCCACTTTTATATTTAACCTTTTTGCTGGAATCTCCGATTTGTACCTGCTGCTCAGTCACATCTACAGTAGACAAAAGTCCTACTGCACCTTAGCATGTCTTGAACAGGAATAGCCTCTGACTTCTCCAATGTGCTCGGATCTAAGATTTCTAATATATGGGTATATTACCAAAAATTGAGTGCACTATTAAAAAAAGAGAACAAAATATATCTAGTGAGAATTGATCCATATATCACTTGGTAAATAACTCAATCTTCAACCAAATTACCATTCAACCTTCTTGGAGTATGAGTGTTAGCAGTTAATATTATACCAATTTTAAAAAATATGTATGTAAAATATCTAATTTTACAAACAGACCATGAATTCACGTGCCTCGTAGATGTGCAATAATGTTGATATTAATCCACCTCGTCAAAGTTATGATTTAGAAAGTCAACCTTTCTAGTTTAAAACGCACGTAATGTTAACACCTTATTTATTTTAAATAAATACCATTTAAAAAAATTATATTCTATAGAGACCTTTTAATGTTTATAAAACAATATCTAATTTTGGTTGCCTCCTATCCCTAAGCCACTAAATACGCTATTCAGTTACACTATTTTCTCTCTCTCTACTTTGATACATGCCATTCTTTTTCCCCCTTCCCTGAAATACGATGCTCAATCTCAATATTTCTCTCACCCACATCACCTACCATTAGTCACAAACGGTAATTTTGCCTTCTCTTTATTCTTCTGATAAGCTGCTGAGAATGAGTATATTAAGGATTTAATTAGTTGAAACTCATTGTTCCTGAAGCGGATTAGAATGGGATAAACTGATGCTGAGAATGGGTTAGAATGCAAACTGTAGTATCCAGCTACTGATGTTGAAAGGTCAGTTTATTCAGCTTCTTTCTCTGTCGCAAAAGCGCAAATTGAAGATTGCGGGAAATATAACTTGGTTGAATCATGATTTTGCGTCTTCCCTTCTCGGTGCGACATATTTCCTCTAGCAAATCTTTGATTGAAACTCATTGTTCCTGAAGCGGATTAGAATGGGATAAACTGACCTTTCAACATCACTAGCGGATTCGCCGAAAATTAGGGTTTGTTCTTGAACAAAGACGACGGAGTTTGGGGTTGAGCAACTTGATTTTCTGTTAAGATATTTCAATGTATTTTAAACTATCACGCTGTATTTTCATGTATTTTATTGTATTCATTGTCTTTTTTTTTCATTGTAATTCAATGTATCTCGTTGTATCCCATGTATTTCATTGTATTCATTGTCTTTTTTTTCATTGTATTTCAATGTATCCCACTGTATTCTATGTATTTCATTGTATTCACTGTCTCGCTATATGCCATGAATGTATTCATATATTTTTTTAATTAATATAATTTATGTATTCAGATGTATTATAATTGCTATGTTTTTGGGATATTTTTCGGTTGAGAATCTTTTTTATAACTGGAAATACAAAATTTGTGTGTTATAATTGAGTTTGTTGAGTTATATTAGGAGTCTATTATGTTAATTGATTCACTTTCTGTTTACCCTGTTTCATGTCGTGAATAGAATCGAATACAGTCGAATACAATAATCTGTCCAGCTGTAATCCCATGTTTCACGCCATGAATACAGTCGAATACACTCGAATACAACAACTGATTAGCTAAACTTCCCTGATTCACGCATATTTTTGCTACTGTATTCATGAATACAATAGCTTAAACACATCTAATACATCTTATAACAACAGAAAATATATCTACAATCCGTAATATAGCAAATGATATCTACAGATAGCTAATTACCACTAAAAGATAGTGCTTTATGCACATGATTTTGCCGGTGAAGCGATAGCCCTCATTTCATCGCTCGAAGCTGTCTTTTCATATATAACACTGGTCTCCCCATTGCAAGCTGCAAATGTAAGCTACAAGGCTAGCCTTTCTATCGCATGACAGAAAATGACTCAAATTAGCAATTTTGGTCATCAATGTATCGAGTTAATCCTTCAGCTTATGAATCTGAGAATGTAGTAGTTCGGATTTTCGAAAGATCTGCTCTAGAAAACCAATGTTGCTTCCAGAATTTGACAAATAATCGCAAATGAATTATCAGGCAAAAACGATGGTTAAAGACCCTGCAGCTGATAGGAGTCAAATAGAACAACTACTTAAATTTTTGGTGGCTTGGGTATAAAAAAACAGATTGCGAAGGCTAAAACTAGACTTCAATCATTACAAGTAATATAAAATCAAGGAGAAGTTGGCAAAAGTGAGAAACCAAGGGCTAGAAGAAACTAAGTACCTGTGATGAAAATTGGCATCTACAAAAATGAAGACTAGAAATCTGAAAAGATATACTACTAGTAGTAATTAGCATTGGACAGAAACAAAGTCAACTACGGTATATATTTTAATGGATCACTAGGTCTATTATATTTAGGATTTCCAGGTCATGAGAAGCGAATCCAAATCTAAAGAATGGTTGCGATCTTATAATAGGCATACATATGTTCGAGCAAAAAATAATATGTTCAGTTAAACCAGCAAAACTATTTAAAATCCGCCTATGTACCAGAGTAGTTTCGCTTATAATGAGCTTGTGTATTCAGTCTCCTCAAGATCTAACTTTATAGCCACTATATATTGTGAGAAGGAAGGAGTCAGACTGTGTAATGCTAAGTAATGAGCCAGCTGTCAAGTTAGTTAGGACAGCTGGCAGAGTTAGTTGATATTGTTAGAGTTAGTTACCAATAATTAGTGATCTTAGCTTAATTAAGTAGATGTTAGCTGTGTCTATAAATACAGGGTTGTATATGTTATTGTTTACACAATCAAATACACAGAAAAGTTTCCTACTTCATTTATCTCTCCTTCTTCTTCTCCCTTACAAGATACTATTACATTGCTCCATTAATGGAGTTCATGACCAAGCTCAATTGAAGTTAAACTCACATGGTATCAGAGCAGGCGTGACTAGGAGTACACAAACAGTTCAATTTTATTGTCAATTCTAGCACTACTGAAAAATTGGTCTACGGTAACGGTTGAAAAACTGTCCCCACAGACTGTCAAACCGTTGCCGTAGGGATTTTGGAACGGTTTACAGACCGTCACATCAGCCGGCGTACCCATAGGTCTACTGGAACGGTTCTTATAACAGTTTGCGTCGCCGTGACAATAGATACGTCTATCGCAACGGTTTTCCCTTTCTCTGTTGGAACGATTATTTTTTTCAATTGGAACAGTTTCAAACCGTTACTATATTGTTTATACAACGGTTCTTAACCGTTGCCATATTATTTAAAGCAATACTTATGTAAGCTATTGCTACGGTTATGTTGGATATAGCAACGGTTTCGTTAAGCTATCGTAACAGTTATATTTGTATTTGGAATGGTTTGTAGATCATTTTGGAACAGTTTATGGGACCTATTGCAATGATTTATATTGTCTACTGGAACGCCATTTGTATCCTATTGCAACGGTTCTGGTAGGCTATTGTATCAGTTCAGTTAAAACCAAAATATAGCACCTGTTATAAATAAATATATATATATATATATATACACATAATAAATTATAACAACACTAAAATTTAAATACATCATAAAGAGTAATAATATAAAATTATCCATCAAGCAAATAATATCCATAAAACAAATGTTCTACCCCATGAGTGCATAAGTTTAGTATATTTCAAGAGGGTAAATAAGTTTCAAAAACTGTTGGTAACAAAAGATTCCTAGAACATTCATCTATAACAAATCAAAATTCATCTCAAGTAAGGTCTAGTTCTTCATCGTCTTCATCATCCATTTCTTGATCTACTCCACCTGCAAAAGAGGATAAATAAAGTTATTAATTGCCATGAAAAAAAAGGTTTACGGAATGATTGTATCAATACAAAGTTTCAAGTAGTTGATCCAAAGGTACAATTTATTTTAATGATATGGACAATCTTTGCAGGATGGATTCTCGTTCAAGCCATTTTGACTCCTACGGATATGAATAAAAGTAATTGCAACTCAAACCCTTTCAACTTCAACGCCACCACAAGACACACTATTCTATATAGGTCCTCAGATGTATAGTTCACAGTCTGCTGAAGAACATTAAACAGACCAAAAGAAAGCCATAAGAGTCACAAAGATCAGAATTTGTTCAGCAAAATAAAGAGAAACCATTGGGAGTCTGGTGTATTCGACGAAAACGACAGTGTAATAAATTACTCTGATGGAATATTTTCCTTAAGATCTCACATGTTTATTACAAAAAAAGGCTGTAGCATACTAATGTTATATCTGAACAAGGTAGGATTGCGTTCGTTGGTTCTAAACGAGATAGAAGGAGAACTTGGAAAAGATAGACTTTTATCGAAAGAATTGCAACCGTTTCTTGCCAATAATCATAAAATTACTCACACTTTGGTCCCATTTTGGATTGGTTAAAAATGCACCTGATGGGAAGTACTCCGTCGAGACAAAGCTAGCAGGAACTTTTGGGTACCTTGCACCAGAGTATGCTTGTATGTACAACACTCCTTTACTATTGCATGAATTAGTTCAATTTAAACCATTAACACACACAGAACAAACAAAGGAACTACACAACGACTAGCTTAACTATCCCTAATAAAACAAGCTAAGTATTTTGGATATTCATGTTTGATTAGGAATATGATTATTTATGTTCTTATACATGTTGAGTTTACACGAGCTAAGTATCCACAATTAGTTTCTGATATTATCTTTTTCTGTTGAAACTAGCCACCGGAAGAGTGACTACAAAAAGTGATGTCTTTGCATTTGGAGTGATGTTGATGGAGATTATCACTGGCAGAAAAGCACTAGATGAGAACCTGCCCGAAGACAGAAGTCATTTAGTCCCTTGGTTTAGAATGATGGTAATGAACAAAGAGAACATTCGATACATTCTAGACTCATCCGTGGATCCAGACGAGGAAACTTATAAAAGCATCTGCAAACTAGTAGAGCTAGCATCTGTATCCCTACCATGATGAAGGCTGTATATTTTCTTAATTATTTCAGAAGTACATTTCAGTTTTCTTTCTTTTATCTTCTACGGTTGTAGGAATATTTTTGCAAATCTTTTATAGTATTCTTTATTTCACTCTATAAAAGTATACATCAAACTGTCTAATCACCAAAATACAGTTCTCTTGTTTCTGTCAAAAAAACATCCCAAAAAGTCATTGGATTTTCAGCTTGCCCTACCTCCCTCTACAACTCACAGGTTTACAATATTATTTTATTCTTGCTTTCTTCTCTTTTTTTCTTCATGCATGATATCTTATTCATAGTCTATTTTGGGGGCTGATATGTTTTATACATTGGTTAATGTATACATGTTAACTTTCTGCAAGTCATTTGACTTTGTGACTTCATATATTCTAGAATTCAGCTTTTTCTTTTTCTTCTTATTTTTTTTTCATTTTATCAAGCTTCTGCTTATGTTATTGGTCCAAACCCCACTATAACTACTACTACTTATGTGTAGGGTGTACGCTATAAAATTGACGATGATCTGCTAGCCATCCTAAGGAAGGTGTGTTGATAGGAATTCCGTATATATTGCTTCTACAAAATACCACGTACTCTCATTTGACAACAACTTCTTGAAAAAGGCAAAAACTTTTAAACCTGAAACATTTGCAATCATGGCCAGCATTTAAATTATGTGGTGTTGACATATTAAAAAAAGGAAATTACTATCCAGATGTTATTTGATATATTATAAGAATTGTATATATAATTGAAGTCGTCGAAAACTACTTTTGAAATTCGCATGATAGCAATTTTTCAGTATGATTTGCAAATAATAATAAATATCGATTGAATTGGCTCGCCGTTCATCAATTTGAGCTTGTATTTTTTTCTTCAATTTTTGTATAACTCATTGCACATTTACTATAATATTTTAAAAACATTTGTGGCTAATGAGCATGGGATACACGTGCAATGCACGTGTTCAAAAACTAGTTAAGAACAAATAGGCAAAGCCGAAATAGGCACATTTATAGGAAGAAAAAAGGATATTACCATATCCACTCTGCCTTGAACCAAAGCAAAATCTCAAGCAAGGAAGGAGGAGAAGAAGAAGAAATAGAAGATGTATAATATTTGGTACGTACTGACCTTGATTGTTAATACCAGCAGATGGTCGACTGTTTAGTTGAACAGCAGCTTGTTGTGCAGAGGAAGCTTCTACAGGTGAACGTGCACTAAACCTTAACATGTCAGGATCAAGCCGCAAATCTGGGTTCAAACGCTAAAGTCTGCGATGACGTTCAAGTAATATTTTGTTCCATAGCATCCTTTTGTTCGTTCAACTTTTCATGCATTCTTTGTTGCATCCTCTCATCAGAAGATCCAAGATTCCCTTTTTGCCCTTTTAACACAGTCTTGGTAACCCCTCGTCCATACAATCTCACGCGACCTGGATGTTCAGGTCCCATGACTGATGCAAAAGCGTCAATTGAATGACTGCCACCTTCACTTTCCTGAGTAGATTGTATCCTCTCCATTTCATCCTACAAACCAAATGCGAGGAAAAAGAGTTTTAAGTAACTAAAGTTGAATCAATAATTAAGAACAAATAAATAAGCATGACAAACTTTAAATTAGAAATTTCGTACAATTTTACTAATCGTATTGTCATATGACCTTTTGTATACTCAGCCAAGTTTTCTTTTTCTTGTAGCCACAAACATGTCCTTACTTGATACAGTATCTGAAGTATCATAGATTTCCTTCTTTTTTTCCTAGTTACATGAAAACAAGTATAAGAATCTTTCCATATAAAGTTAGCAAGTTCAAAATTTTAAAAAAATAAGAAAGATAAAACATCAAACCTCGCGAATTAAAGCAAAAGGTGTTCTGCCAACAGTGTGTGGACACTTCAACTTATTTCGATTCTCTATATTTGTTTCGGACATTTTCTGCAAATAAACGAGCCAACCAAATAGCAACCAACAGTTATGCCTATTACCCACATCATGACCCAAGACTACACTCATAGTATTAAAGCTTGCTTGATTAAGTACTGTCACTGCTCTAGCAAAAAAAGGTTGAAAGTCAGGTAGTTGCAAATTCATCTCTATAACTTCTTTGATTAAAGGACTTAGTAGTAGCTGTTGAAGTGAATACATCTGAAGAGCTTAGATATATTCATCCCAATACCATGCACTTAGATGAATGTTAAGGGGAGATTAGTTAGCCAATTATAGAACATTACACTTGTTGATTAAACATTGGACTATATAGACATATTAGTCTTGCACATTAGATACTGAAACATGTGAAAAAATATGACAACTGTGATGCTATATTACTATGTGACAGATACTAATATTTGCAGAATAACAGATACTAAAAGAGAATGCATACTGCAGCATCATCTTACATTTTCCCCCGGGGAAAAAGTTGAAATATTTAAAATGAATATCTTAAGAAAAGGAAAAGAAAGAAGTATAATAAAGGATGATACTCCTAAATCTAGCAAGTGAAGAAATGGAAGTATGTTTACCAATTAATGAACAAGCCAACATAAAAAAAACCATCTACTTTAATCCAAAAATACTCAAAGATCATTAGACTCTGTACTTAAAAACTCCTTGACAGTGTGACTGACTGAACTGGGACTTAAAAAGCTATGGCAAGAAGTCAGAACATTTCCTAAGACAAAAACGTGAGATGCAATTTGATAAATACCAGAATTGCTGAGACAGTTTGTTTGGACAACAGAGAGGTGTTTGAGATAATAGGGTCATGAACTACCAAAGGCTAAGCATGAGATTGAGAGTTATCAATATAATTCCAAATAGACAACACATCATGCCTCGTTAGATAATAGTTCACTCAAAATGTTTCCAGTATGTACTCATAATAACACTGCTGTTATGGATCACTCACCGAAGACTAGACAAGAGATTCTGGATGTAATTACCTTGTGAGGATCGGAGTTCCAATAGTTAAGAAGATCCTTAAAGTGAGATTCCGGAACATATACTGTCTTATTCTCCATTCGAAGCTCATCATTCTCATAGGCTGTGAAGTGGGTTGTCTTCAATTGACTCTTATACTTTCTCCAAGCACTACCAACTGATTCAAAAATCCATTTTTTCGCCTCGTCACGAATGTCATATTTTTCCTACAAATTTAGTGCAATTGGGTTAGTGTAAGAAATAAGAAATATCATCCATGTTTATTGGACATTGGCAACTTCATACCTTGATATATTTCCACATATCATCTTTTGTGTCTAGTTTCCTCCAATTAACTACATTGAGAGGACAAAAAGTCCCACTCCTTGCCAATTTGCCGAGGAAGCTACCCAACTCTTTTACAACCTCTTTAGTAGGACCAATGGGTTGATTAAACTCATTTAGAGTGATTATTTTACGCTCCTTTCTAACATGAACACTTGGCATTTGAGTACGGCCTCTTTTTTCTTTTTGGCGAGGAAGGGCCTGCAATAGTACAAAACAAAGATAATCATTAATCACTATATTTAGTTAAGTTAATGATTAAAATTTATATATATTTGCCTTGTTCGTCAAATTGTTCAATTGCTTCATGATTGGTAGAATCATCAGATCGTTCATGTACTCCCTGTGATGCAGGAGTGATGCAATCCATATTCGCTTGTTGCACTTGTTCATGTACTCCTTGTGTTGCTAAAGAGGTGCAATTCTGTGGCACTTGCTGCACTTGTTCTTGCAATTGAGATCCACCTTCGGATTGTCGTTCTTCATTTGCATTTGACCTTTAGCTTTCAAGAATGTTTTTTTGTCAACGACGCAACCTTTTGGTTTTGTAAAGATGAAGGTAATCCACCTTCTGATTGCCGTTCTTCATTTGTATTAGACCATGTAGCTTGGAAGGTTCTTTTTGTTGTCAACGATGAAACCCTTTGATTTCGCAAAGATGCAAGTGATCCAGCTGGAATGCGGTTGGATATTTTCTTATTTTTGCTTGAGCACCCTTCTTGATTCATGACTATTCAAATATTTTTCAGATTCTGAAAAGCAAACACAAAATAGGTTAGGAAAGGAAGAGAACTGATTGACCAACATATAACAAATAGTCATTTGCCTCTGAACCTAATCTTCAAAAAGCTTCACCTGAAAGTTTTCAAGTTCTATAGCTGCTATATAAGCCTCTTCTCTGCCAAACTACCTTAAGCGCAATTCAAACACACGCACACACAATATACACACACACACAAGGTTTTCAATTAAAATGCTGATGGAGGAATGCAATATTTGAATTTCACATATTCTGAGGGAAGGCAAAAGTTACTGTCTCTATGCCCTACTATTTGATGGAATCTCAGTTGGTGGTATTAGTGCAATGCACTCATTCCACTGGGAGGAAGTTAATGGTAGGCAAAAGCATAGAATTTTGGAAGAATACTCTGTTGCCATATACTTTATGCAGATTCTATTGGCAAGTACATACAAAAGGAGTTGAGGTGCTTAGAGGTGATATCAAAGTGCAGATCAACATTTCAATATCACATGATGAGAGGCACATCATGATAGGCATATGTTATCATTGTATCGCACACACAATCAACATCAAAACTGATTGCTTCAATGATGTGCGCATCTGGTGCAAACATGGCCAAACATGTGCGCATCTGGTGCAAACATAGCAATCAGCAACAATATGCATGAAGTAAAGGATGGCCAAGTTCAAAAGTTGAACATACTCCCCAATTCTTGGACGAGAATGTGCTGTTCAAATGGCCATATGGAAGAATTACGATGCAGAAAATGGAGCAGCTGTTCAGTGTCATCAAGCAGAATACAAAAAGAAAACATGGCCAAACATGTGCGCATCTAGTGCAAACATAGCAATCAGCAAAAATATGGATGAAGTAAAGGATGGCCAAGTTGAAAAGTTGAACACACTCCCCAGTTCTTGGACGAGAATGTGCTGTTCAAATGGCCATATGAAAGAATTACGATGCAGAAAATGGAGCAGCTGTTCAGTGTTATCAAGAAGAACA
Organism: Nicotiana attenuata; assembly: GCF_001879085.1. Classification (NCBI taxonomy): domain Eukaryota; kingdom Viridiplantae; phylum Streptophyta; class Magnoliopsida; order Solanales; family Solanaceae; genus Nicotiana; species Nicotiana attenuata. The sequence continues at coordinate 77,238 of NW_017672722.1, read as the reverse complement.
CACAAAGAAAAGAAGGAAGAAGCTTACTTTCTGGCATTATAGTAAGCAGAAGAAGCATTAGCAGGAAGATAAACCAATGCCCTGTGATAAGGAATAGGATGCAAAATGCACCATGTAAAATATACTCTTTAAGGACCACAAAGTTGCTATAATTTCATGGAGGATAGAAATTACAAACTGTGTTTCACACTTGATGACTTGGACAGCTGAACCAGAAGAGGACGTGGGATAAGGGACGGGCCTCAACAACCGAACAAAAGTATCCGAAATCTCTCTCAATTAATTCAATATCGACAATAATGTTACCAGATCTCAAATCCTGCAAAATTGAAGCATGTCAGAATAATTTTATAAAGGAAATAAACAAAAATAATCATAAAATATTTATTTAGAAAGGCATTATCACTCACTCAAGAAAGAATATACTTAAAAGATTTCAGAATTTTCTTATTTAATCATCTGCTTCCATCCAGTCCCAATCAGTATCATCAAACCCATCCTCCTCTTCCGATGTTTTCACTATTGTATCATGTGAATTTTGTGCATTAGATGGAGTATCAATGTTATCAACGGGTACATCTTCTCTTGACCATCTAATGTCAACATCAAGTAATCTAGATGAGGAACTAATGTCATTATTAGGTTCCCTCCAAAATGTGTCTCCAATATTAGGACAGTTCTCTTCCTCTAGATCATACAAATCAACAGGTACTTTGCTCCTCGCACAATAAACATCTTTCTCAGTTGGATCCTCCACATAAAAAACTTGATAAACTTGTGATGCCAACACAAAAGGGTCATCTCTACTGCATAATCTATTGAAGTACACCCGAGTTAACCCATAATCATCTATTTCATTACGAAACCAATCACATCTAAACAGTACAACACTAAAACAACCCCAATAATCAATCTCAATGATATCCTGAATCGCTCCATAATAGATAACCTCACCATCGATGGGATTTTGGTCCCTAGAACTTGCAAAACTATCTGTTGTTGCCGATAAAGTCACTCCACTATTTTGAGTCTTGCATCGGGAATCTCGTTCTTTGGTATGAAATCGGTATCCATTAATAAAATATGTCGTATATCTTTTGGCTACCATATTAGGTCCTTTGGCTAGCCATCTTAAATAATCTGGCACAACAATATTTTTAACTTTCTCTTTAAACCAATTGCTGAATTCTCGACTGTGATCCCTCGCTCTTACCCATGCATTTGATCTACTATGAATAACAATTAAATTCTTATGTTCCCTGCAATCAAGAACATTTCAATTTTAATCATATAATAAAAAAATTATGTAAATATAGATAAATGTTTAAATAATTTATCTTACTCGATAAACTTTTCCATTTGTTCATCTCCAGTATGGAACAGAGCATATCGATGTGTTTCAAAGCATAACTGCGAATCCATGAGAAAAGTATTTTTTTTCTTACTTCCAATTGGATGGCCTATATTAGGGAATATAGGTGACAAATTTTGAGAGCACTCATCCTCCACAGTTTGGTACCTACTAAATTTTGTCTTAACGCCATCATGTAGATATCTCGAACAAAAAGTCAAGCACTCATCGGCCACAAACCCCTCTGCTATTGACGCTTCTGGACAACATCGATTACGTAGAAATGCCTTGTACTTACATAGGTTCCTCTCAATGGGATACATCCAACGGAGATGAGCCGGACCCCCAAGCTTAATTTCATTCACCAAATGAATAGGCAAATGTGGCATTATGTCAAAAAATGTTGGATGGAAAATCTTTTCAAGCTCGCATATTATTTCAACAATTTCCGACTGCATTGTTTCAAGATCTCTTCGCCTTATGACATTACTACATATAGCTCTAAAAAAATTTCCCAACCTAATCAAGGCCAATGAAACATGTTTGGGCAACACTTTTCTAACAACAACCTGGAGCAAGTAATGCATTATAAAATGAGCGTCATGACTCTTGTACCCTGATATTTTCATCTCCTTCACTTGCACGCGTTCTGAAATGTTTGAAGCACACCCTTTTGGTAATTTAGCATTTTTTATGACAGTACAAAATAAACTTTTCTGTTTTGGTTCCATGTAGAAACAAGATTTAGCCACACCTGTAGTTCCATCACTATTTATTCTTGGTTGTAGCTCCTTTCGTATCCCCATTTCTTGTAAGTCATAGCGAGATTTTTCATGATCCTTTGATTTTCCATCTATTTCTAATAAAGTCCCAAGCAAACTATCACATATGTTTTTCTCGATGTGCATCACATCAAGATTGTGCCTCAATTTGTTATGCACCCAATATGGCAATTCAAAAAAAATGGATCTCTTTTTCCACGGACCCTTATCATTCCGAGGCCTTTTTTTAGTGCTCTTTCCAAAGATATTGTTGAATTCAAGTAGCTCTTCAAAGACTTCTTCACCCGACAAGGGAGCAGGTGCAGGTCTATGTTCCTCCTTACCATCAAAAGACTTCTTATCTCTTCGGAATGGATGATCACGAGGCAAAAATCTTCGATGGCCCAAGTAACACATCTTGTGACTATGTTTGAGATATTGAGAACATGTGTCATAATTGCAAGTGGGGCATGCTAATCTCCCCTTAGTGTTCTATCCTGAAAGCATTGCTAATGCTGGAAAGTCACTAACTGTCCACAATAAGGCAGCACGCATTCGGAAAGATTGGTTGGTTTCAGCATCAAATGTGTCTATACCAGTTCCCCATAGCTCCTTCAATTCTTCAATTAATGGACGTAGGTACACATCTATATCATTTCCGGGAGATGATGGACCAAGAATGATCATAGACAACATTATTTACTCCGGCTTCATGCAAATCCGCGGTGATAAATTATAGTTCATTAACATAACATGCCACGTGCTATGAGAAATGCTCCTGGTCCGAAATGGGATGAAACCATCACTTGAAAGACCCAATCTAACATTCCGAGGATCTCTAGAGAAGTCTGGATGCGAAGAATCAAAAGCCTTCCAAGCTTCCCCATCAGCAGGATGTCTTATATTCCCATTATTGGATCGCTCATTAGCATGCCATCTGATTGCAGCAGCAGTTTCAGGACACATGAATATCCTCTGAAGCCTAGGCTTTAAAGGAAAGTACCTTAAAACCTTTGTAGGATTTTAGAGCTTGCTTTAGTCAAAGGACCGGCACTCTTCCATCTTGAAGACCCACAAATAGAGCAATTATCCATATTCACATTTTCTTTCCAAAATAACATGCAATCATTAGGGCATGCATGTATTTTTTCATAATTAAGACCCAAATCTTTTATCGTGTTTCTAGCCTTGTTGAAAGATTCCGGTTGCTGAGCAAATGGAAATGCCTCTTTTATCAACTCTAACAAATCAGAGAAAGCCACATTACTCAACCCATGCAATGATTTAAGCAAGTACAATCGAATAGTGAAACTCAATTTACTAAAATTTTCACACCCCGGATATAACTTTTGTTTTCCTTCCTCCAGCAATTTGAAAAACTTCTTTGCATCTTCAGATAGTCTTTCCCCAGCTTCTTCTTCATCCTCTGCCTGACCCTCTATGTTTCTAAATGTATCATGAAGTAGTCCATCAATATCGTCACGCATGGTAGAACCTTCATCATCATTGCTTGGATGAGGTGTATTTCTCGAGGAAAATCATTCCCCATGGAAAACCCATTTGGTATAACCATCAACAAACCCATGAACAACCAAATGATCCTCCACCACATTTCTATAATACCAATAGCGATTCATGCACTTTTTGCAAGGGCATAATATTTCATTTCCTTGGGCGGCTCGTTCAAATGACTTATCAAGAAAATCATTCACTCTACGGATATACTCATCCGTCCATCTCAGGAGATTCATCCAAATTTTATCACCATTATCCATAGATATCGTATACGATAAAAGTAAATCAGCAAAACTAATCAAATAAACCAAAAGCATACTAATTTGACATTGACCACTGCTTTTAAGGCAAGACCCTCTACACTATAACAAGCACGTGGGCATCTGAAGACAGCAAAGTGTTAATGTTTGATGGAACTAAGGACATGACTACATAATTGCATTCATGCTTTCCATTTCCAAAGAGTTGAGCACCTATGCCCGTGAAATTGTTGCACTTTTGTACTAATAGAAGCATAAATCCAACGAAAGACCAAGTCAAACAAAAGACAACATAGTCTCATCACAACCCATCAGAACAATATAATATACACGGTAGGAGAATAATATTTTACTAAAAAATAGAATATGTCACCAAAGTTCAGACTCTTAGCATGAGTTCTGCTAAAATCACGAGTAACAAGTATTCTCTAAGATTCAAACACTTGAATTTTGGCCATTCTGAAGAACTTTATATGCGTAGAAGCTATATTGGTTCATCACAAAAAACAAAAGAACAACCAGAATTCGGATTATTTCTAGTTTAGGCATAATTCCATATCTTGATAAAGAACTACTTGTCAAATTTCTAGCTTATGATTTCTCAAAACTCAAGGTTACTTGAACAAGTAGACATCAGATACAAAATAGTCCAAAACAGACTCTTGAATTAATTTTGAAGCTTAAACTCCCAAGGTTTCTCCCATGTATCTAATCGTGGAACTAAGTACCTGAGAGCTTATAAATACCACCTCTGACGTTTAACTTCTTTCCAAGAACTTCTGTAGTTCTGGGATTTGCACTAGAGTAATGTCTATCATATAGTGCTACTTATCTGAGGAAGTATAAACTTTCTTTCTTAGTAACCACAAAGTGCCAGATTCTGTAATATTGCATGAAATCCTGTAACTTAGCATTCCAGTTAGATGACTTTAGAGAAAAGTTGTCTATTAGCCATGAGAGAAATTAAACCAGTGAACATAGTCAATTGGCCAGAGAGAATGCTTTGGAGAACTGGAGCTCCAGTAAGTGTCTTGATTGGGATGCTTAACTCTACATGAGGCATATCAAGCTCAAAACAACTTGCAAAGAAGAGTATTTAACCTATATAGTGGCGATATATTTATTGAGGATTTGGCTGAATCTGCAAAATGTACTGCCACACTATAAATTTACTTGGCAATCTGGTATATATTTTTTGTTGAACTTTAACTGAATCCAGTGCTGACGCCTTCAGTTTAAAACAAACAGTAATCAGTTGGCAAGGAAAAAAGCTAAGGATCAGATGCAGGCATGGAGAAGAATTCCTTTATACGTGTTTTGGACAGTTTGGATAGAAAGAAACCATGTATTTCGAGAGAAATCAGATTATTCTCTTGTAAAGTTTAGGTTCTTTTAGTGGCAAGGAAAAAAGCTAAGGATCAGATGCAGGCATGGAGAAGAATTCCTCTACCTCTCTTGTAAAGTTTAGGTTCTTTAGGTTCCACCTGCCATTCTCAGTGGCCTTATTGGAAGATTATCTTATTGTAAATCTAAGGGAGAATTGCACATAAGTACAACTCATACACACACATTGCAACTGAGTAGCCCAGTTATAACTTTGCAAATCTATTGCCCAAAGACAATAGGCCCAAATCTGAAAAGCCCATCATTTTTTGACACAACCAGCAGTTCTTGCGGTCAATGCTATTCAACATTCCTATTGTTGAGGAGAGCTTCTGTATTTATCTTCTACCAAAATTAGTGTTTTACTATTAACTTTATGAGATAATTAATAAAAATATATTTAAATATAAAAAGAGAAAGAAAAATAAAAGAATTGGTAGCTTTTTTCCCTTTATCAGAGGCAGAGAATTGTTGGATTTCAATTAAATAGTTATTAAATATATAGTATATGAATATAAAAGTAGAAGAACAAAGAATAAGTTAACCCAAAACAGAGAACAAAGAATTTTTTATTTTTTTTTCCTTCAATGGTGCCACTAATAGAGTTTAACCCAAAACAGAGAATAAGTTAAAAACAAACAAAGGAGGTTGTCCAGCTCGAGAAAAGGTAAGAAAACATACAAAAATTTAATTTCGCCTTTCTACATTCTTATACACTGGTATATACATAATTATACAAAATTATACACACTTATACATATTTATCGACTTGGTATAATAGTGTATAAGAGATGTTTACATACCCATATACACTATTATATAATATTATACATTGTTATACAATTGAATCCTATCAATGGAGCTTCACAGGTTTTCTTCCTCTTTCTTGAGCCTTTACTGAAATTTGACTTAAATCTAGTTCAAATCTGCTCTAAATCACTTTATTTAAGCTTTGAACTCCTCTTGATGTTTCCAATCAATTAGAACAACACCCAATCATGTTTTCAAGAAAACCCAATAACACCCATTTAAAAATTAATCTCAAATCTTAGATCTAAGTGTGCTTTCAAACCCAAAATCTCAGATATGGTTTCAAACTTAAAGCTTTAGCCTTCACTAGAGTTTTTTTTAATCAATCAAATTTTAAATTTGAGAAACTTGAGCTCCAATAATGGAGGTTTTATGATTATATACACTTGAACGACGAGAATGCTAAACCTAGTAAGCAAGGATGAGGCAAATTTGTAACTGAACAACTTCAAAGCTTGTTCGAAGATCAGCTTCGCTGTTGGAGTTGAAGTGCGCTTATATGATAAGGCAGAATACACATAAAAGAGAGATATTAAGAAGCTTATGTGTGTTATGGACTGTGGAGGAACTGAGTATCTAATAATGGGCTAAATGATGAAAAGATTCTTTCAGGTTATGTACAACCCGGGCCAAACAGTGTAAGGACTTCAAACCTGGGCCATTTTCAGTTAGGCTGTTGGGCCAAGTGATATTGGACGTAATTTTTTCTAAATCTAACATACTGTTAAGACTGTAGCCTTCGAGCAACTTAGTTAGAGAAGTACTGTGTCTGATACATGAAGTGTTTTAGAAGTTCGACGTAAGTCAAAGCAACCAACATTTTGGTTACTTTCCACCCATCGAAAGGACTTCTAGTTCGCTAAACTAGATTGTCAGTGTCAACAACTAGAAAAGCCAACGACAAGACCAGAGTGTGTACAAAGGTACTGTATGGAAAGCTTGATTGTATTAACGAGATAATGGTAACATCAAAGCCAACATGGTTTTGGTGGGATATAAACACAGAGATTTAAATACTTGCTAAAAACTGACTGCTAGACCCGACTTATACAAAATCTCCAAAGCTGCTTCGATCATCTCCCAAAATGCTTTGGTATTTTGTGTGCCTTAACTAAGTTAGAAAATTAATTCGAGAAACTAGGCTAGAATATACACTAAAGTAAAATCATATACATTGCTCACACCATAAAGCTTAAAGGAAAAAAGAACGATTTTAGAATATAATGCCCAAATTACAAAGGAAAAATTACCTGAAGTTGATTTCTCATTGATTGCCTTTTGGGTCGAAACTTTCTCGCGATTTAAAATATTTTCTACACCCGTAATCGCTGCCTTTAAATTATTCCTCTGTTCTTCAGATCCTTCGACTGAAACAAATGGAGTTTGGGACTTTGGGGGTTTGGGAGTTTTGGGTTAGCAATCGAGATTTGGGAATTTTTAGTTAACAAATAGACTTGAGGATTTGGGAATTTAGGACCAAATGCAGATGAGATGAAAGTAAATCACCAGCAATGAGATTTGAGGAAGTTTTCTGGTGATTTGCGAATAGACTAAACGCTGGGGATTTGGGATGGTGATTTGCGAATGAGGGATTTGGGATGGTGATTTGAGGAAGGTGAGAATAGGTTTGCTGGTGATTTGAGGAAGGTTAGAATTTAGGTGGGTTTGGAACGTTTGCTGCCAAAGAATATGAGCTTGATGAGGAAGACGAGAGCATTGGAAGTGTCGAAGAAATTTTAATTTAGTTATTATATTTACCAAAATAAAATAAATAAGAAATAAAAGGAAAAAGGGGTTATATTGGCGGGTTTAGCAAAATTCGGGGGGGGGGGGAAATGAGGAGGGAACAAAATACCCGTTCCGATATTACAAATTTCTAAAACCGTTACTACAAATAGTCCTATTGGGACAGTTGACACAACCGTTCCTATAAAGAAGATCTATGGTAACGGTGAACTGTCAACGGGAACGGTTTAGTATCTAAAGTGTGCTGATTTTATCCAAATTCTATTGTAACGGTTGTAATCGTTACCGTACCTATTCTATTGCAAAGGTTTAATAACTGTTTCCAAAACAACTGTTCCCATAGGCATATTTTCCAGTAGTGTAGTAATTGATCTTCCTCTTAAGCTCAACAATGGGAGATGATAAGATTGATCACACTCATCCACTATTTCTTCATCCTTCTGACACGCCGAGTTTAGTTTTGATTCCAATTCAACTCATAGGATCTGAAAACTATGGATTGTGGCAGAGAACAATGCGAATTGCACTTCTAGCTAAATGGAAATTAGGGTTCGTGACTGGTACTTGTAAAAATGATTCCTTTAAGAAGGAACTACATGAGGAATGGGAGACACGCAATGCAATTGTCCTCTCCTGGATCATGAATACAGTATCGCAGAACCTAGTTAGTGGAATTGCTTATGCATCTGATGCTCATTTAGTTTGTAAGGACTTAAAGGAGACGTTTGATGTCACGACCCGGATTTTCCACCCTCGGGAGTCGTGATGGCGCCTACTAGTGAAAGCTATCAAGCCAACTAACTGAACTATTTAACCTATTTTCCATTTTCATTTTATTTAATGAACTAGCATCAACAATTTATAGCAACATAATTTAACACGGAAGAAATAAATTTCAAGTTTAACAGTACTACTAATACCATCCCATAACGAAACCACCCAGGATTTGGTGTCACAACTTCACAGACTGTCTAAGAGTAATACAAATAAGGGTCTGAAAGAAATAACAAAAAAAATACTGTCTCTAGAACTACATAAGAGAAGCAGGAAAATAGATGGAGGGAGACGCCAAGGCATGCGGACGCCTGCAGGACTACCTCGGGTCGCCTGGTAAGTAGGAAGCTGAAACCTCACTGCGGTCCGAAATCCATCACTAGGATCTGCACAAAATAGTTCAGAGTGTAGTATCAACACAACCGACCCTATGTGCTGGTAAGTGCCTAGCCTAACCTCGGCGAAGTAGTGACGAGGCTAGGACCAGATTACCAAATAAACCTGTGCAGTTATATAATATACAGCGGAATATAAACGACAATAAACAAGGAAAGATGGGAGGGGGGGGAAGCATGCTTCGGGGAATAGCAGGTAAAACAGAATATCAAGAGAATTATAAAGGAACCAAAATCCAACTACTAACAAGGATAAGGGAAACAAAGGCAGAATTCACTTTCATTTCACATCTCGTTGCAGGCGTGCAACCCGCTCCCATTTCATGTATCTCGTGGCAGGCGTGCCACCCGCTCCCATTTCATATATCTCGTGGCAGGCGTGCCACCCGCTCCCATTTCATATCATTGTTGCGGCGTGCAACCCGATCCAATTATATTATTGTTGCGGCGTGCAACCCGACCCAATCATATTATTGTTGCGGCGTGCAACCCGACCCAATCATATCATTGTTGCGGCGTGCAACCCGATCTAAATATATCATTGTTGCGGCGTACAACCCGACCAAATATATCATTGTTGCGGTGTGCACCCCGATCCAAATATATCATTGTTGCGGCGTGCAACCCGATCCACATATACAATTAACGACAACCATAAAAAGAGTCCCGGTAAGGGATCAATAAGGAATTACACTATCCCGGCAAGGGAGTCAATAGTAAGAATGAATACATCCCGGCAAGGGAAAATCAGCTATAACCAAACTTGTTCCAACATCCACTACCTCAACTAACACAAATGTTCAACCATAAGTAATCTCTACGAGAATAATTATAAACCTTGCTCAACCAAGAGAGTCACAAATTAGGCATTCGTAGTAGTTCTCAATAACACAATAATTTCAATTTAAGACTCACGGTCATGCTCGACACCGATGTATAGATACTCGTCACCATGCCTATACGTCGTACTCAACAAGTAACACGTAGCAAATAGGACACAACTCCTAATCCCTCAAGCTAAGGTTAGACCAAACACTTACCTCGATGCCACGAACACAGTTCAAGCCTCAACTATAGCTTTACCTCATGATTCCACCACCAATTCGCTCATATCTAGTCACTAAAATAACATCAACAACTATGAATTTAGCATCAAAATCATGAAACTTTCTCAAGACTTCAAATTTCCAATTTTTCTCAATAACTATCCGATTCACGTCGTTTCAAGTCCGTTTCTTACCAAATTTTACCGACAACACATATAAATCATATTGAACCTATATCGGGCTCCGGAACCATAATATGGGCCCGATACCACAAGTTTCACATAACATTTCACTTTCAAAAACTTTTATGTTTTTCAAAAAATAATTTCTTTCAAAAATTCATTTCTCGGGCTTTACCTCGGAACTCGATTCCGGGCATACGCCCAAGTCCCATATTTTCCTACGGACCCTCCATGACCATCAAATCACGGGTCCAGTTCCGTTTACCCAAAATGTTGACCGAAGTCAACTTAATTCATTTTAAACCTTTTCATAGATTTTCACATATAGACTTTCGGCTACACGTCCGGACTGCGCACGCAAATCGAGGTGATGCTGAAAGAGGTTTTTAAGGCCTCGAAACACAGAATTTAATTTAAAAACAGGTCATCACATTTGATAAGGTTAATCGTGTAAGGATCTTTCAATTGCATAGATAAATTGCAACAATCTCACAAGGAACTGATTCTGTGGACACCTATTTTACAAAACTGAAAGAGTTATGGTCAGAGTATGATGCATTGGTGCCTTCACTTGGATGTGACTGTGTGAAATCAAGGGATTATATTGTGCATCTTCATCAGCAGAGGTTGCTTCAATTTTTCAGTGGTCTCAATGAATCATATGATCAATCAAGGAGACAAATCCCAATGAAGACAATAGAACCAACACTGAATCAGGCTTATGCTTTGATTATTGAAGATGAGAGTAAGAGGTCAAGCCCATATCCAACCTTAGCTATTAAAGCAGATGCAAATGTTATGCAGGCCGGTCTAGGGATAATTCCTAGAGGACATCCAATTTCCATGCATGAGATGTGACTATTGTCATAAGAATGGGCATTTGAAGGAAAATTGCTATAAATTGATAGGGTTCCAGGAGACTTTAAGGCAAAAAGGCAAGTTTTGGCTAAAAGTGCTACTAGTGTTCTTGAGCATGAATAACAGACACAGATGAATGGAGAAAAAGAAGTAAGTTGTGATCAAGTAGGAAGGCGTTTCTTCATTGAGGATCAGTATAGGCAAATATTGAATATGCTGAATAAGGATACTTCTGTACCACAAGTAAACATGGTAGGTATTACTACATCTCTAATGACTAGTTGCTTTAATAGTGAGTGGATAGTTGATTCTGGTGCAACTCATCACACACCTGCCTCATTAGACTTACTGCATTATAAAACTAAGTTGAAAGGTGAACAAAAGAAACAGTTACAATTGGCCACTAGTGAGAGAACTGACATTACACATACTGGTAGTGCAACCATTCTTAAGGATTTGGAGGTGAAAAATGTGCTATTTGTTCCGGACTTCGGATTTCAATTTGTTATCTGTATCTAAACTCACAAAGGAACTCTGCTGCCCAGTTCATCTTTATCCTGACTTATATGTATTTCAGGACCTTTGGAGTGGCAGGGTGAGGGGGGTTAGTAAGGAAAAATAAGGTTTGTATATGGTGAAGGATGCACACATAGCAAAAGTGTTGCAGCAGATATCAGCAGCCACCACTCAAAAGCTAGAATTTGATGGCCATCTTTGGCATCGGAGATTAGGACATGCCTCAGTTAGCACAATGAAGCATATCAAGTCTTTTCAACATGCAACAGCAGATCTAAATAAGGATTGTTCAGTTTGCCTTTTGGCTAAACAAAGTAGGTTGGTCTCTCGTAGAAGTTGTTCTAGAAGTTTTACTCCTTTGCTATTGTTACATATGGATGTTTGGGGTCCTTATAAGTTCCCTACACATGATATGAAGCATTTTTTCTTGACCATTTTGGATGATCACTCAAGATATACTTGGGTCCATTTACTGCAATTAAAGAGTGATGTTATAGTAATATTGCAGAAGTTTCTTTCTGCGCTCAGAACACGGTTTAATACAGTTGTTAAGACCAATATAACAGACAATGAAGGAGAAATTTTTTAATAAACAATGCAGTAACTTGTTTCATCACTATGGTATAGTACACCAAAGCACCTATGCATACACACCCCAACAAAATAGGGTAGTAGAAAGGAAACACAGATACATTCATGACACAACAAGAGCACTGAAATTTCAAGCTAATATGCCAACCAGATATTGGGGAGAGTGCATAACTACTGTTGTATACCTTATCAATAGGCTTCCTACTTCTGTTTTGGATGGAAAATACCTTATGAGTTGTTGTATCATACACAGCCTTCACTCAACCATTTGAGAGTGTTTGGTTGCCTCTGATATGCTACTACTTTGGTGTATGGAAACAAATTTTCAGCAAGAGCCAAACCAGCAGTCCATCTTAGGTACTCAGAAACTCAGAAAGGCTACAAGTTGTTGGATCGTTCTACTAACCAATTTTTTTATTGCAGGGATGTTGTATTTAAGGAGCACTTATTTCCTTTTATTCAGCCTTCCTTATGGAAACATATGATGGTCCATGATAGGGGGAGTGTGCGGGTTAATCATGAACCATTTCCAGCTGGTCATGGCTTCCTACAATAAGAAGATCATGAAGGCCTTGAACCTGCATCCACTTCTCATCCACAAGAAGCTGGAGTTTCACCAATAGTGGATTCAACTCCAATTCCTGGTGTGGATAATGTACCTACTGAGGAAGTGCAGAATGGGCATGCAACAAATGAGTATACACAAGGAGAAACAAGTACAACACCAAGCTTACATGACATTGTAAATGAGGAAGAGCATGATGCAATGTATCTGCCACAAGATGCAGACACATTAATGAGATAGAACCTGCCCTTGCAAGTGAAGAACCAAGAAAGTCTAGCAGAAATGTCAAAGAGCCCTTGTGGTTGAAGGATTATGTGACACAAAAGAAGGCTATGGAACAACACTGTTTGCAGAAGCATTTAACATATAATAGGCTGCCAGCATCTTGCCAAAGATTTGTAGCAAAGATCTCTTCACTGACAGAACCTCAGAGTTTTGCAGAAGCATCAAAAGACAAAAGATGGGTAGAAGCAATGCAGTTAGAGATTAAAGTCTTAGAAGATAACAAGAGTTAGGAGATAGTAGATTTGCCTAAAGGAAAGAACACAATTGGCTCAAAATGGGTGTACAAGATAAAGTTCAAAGAAAATGGAGAAGTTGAAATATTCAAGGCTAGATTAGTGGCCAAGGGGTACAGTCAAAGGGAAGGTCTAGATTATCATGAGACCTTCTCACCAGTTGCCAAAATGGTAACTGTGAGAGCAGTTATTGCAGTGGCAGCCTCAAAGGGATGGAATATGTACCAAATAGATATTCATAATGCATTTCTCCAAGGAGATCTATATGAAGAGGTGTATATGGAACTTCCTCAGGGCTTTAGAAGATAGGAGGAGACAAAACTTTGCAAGTTAGTGAAGTCCTTGTATAGCTTGAAGTATGCATTTCATTAGAGACCATGTCTATAAGTTTCTGCATTCCCACATTAGAGACCATGCCTATAAGTGTCTGCATTTCCTCATATAGAAGTCATGCCTATAAGTTTCTGCACTTCTGCATATGCATATGTCACTAGGCAAACAATCTATAGCTTAAAGAATAGTCAATCGCATCCTAGATACCATGCTTATAGGATTCCTGCACTTACGTAACCGTTTTAAGAATTAGTAACGCTTAGAATCCATGCCTATAGGAGCAATCGTTTAAATCTGATTCATCCGCGAGTCTAAAAGTTCTCTTATTGTTAATCAATATTTTAAAAGGCTTTTTGGGGCTCGCCTGCCACTGGCGGAGCACTTGTAAAATGACATGAGGCTCATATGAGGGGTTTAGTTTTATGAGGCTTATGCCCCAAGTGCCCGATTATGCGCAATCGTTTAGTGCTTGGGACACGCCCAATAGTTTCTATGAAAATTCATGTGTTAAATTTACTAATTACTATTGTTGATCCTACTTTAACAAATGAATGATAAAAGTTCAATTCATATATGGACATTTTAAAATTGAGACTAACTTAAATAACTAAGCCATAGTACTGCATATTTACTAAGTGAGAACATCATGGGAGTTAATATTATTGGAACACTTCTTCTGAAAATATACAGATCATCCAAAATTTATATCTTCACTTGTAATTGGTCTCTATTTCTTAGTTTTATATATCTCATAGTTATTAGGCTTTTATTATTTTATAACTTAAAAATAATTTTGTATGTATTTATGAAGGAGTAATATTTTAAATTACTATAATACAATTTATTGATTATTATGTACTTCTAGGGAGGTAATTAAATGTCTTGTTGATAATAATTTAAAAGTAATAATTAGTTTTTAATTATTTAAAAGTTAAGACGTCATAGTTGATTTGTATCTCATATTAATTTTAACACTACTGCATTATTTATATTTGTAAAAGTATGTTACATATTTTATTTTGTATGAGTTTTTTTTTTATATTTTTAATTCTTTTAAACTTTTATTGACTTTTTATTGTTTGTATTATTATACTAATTTAAAATTAAAAGATTAATATATTTATGTATAGTCGATAATACTTCTAGTACTTGTTAAATCTTCAGTTGAAAAAATAAAGTATACAAATGAAAAGAATATATAAATCGAGACCATACTTATAATTTACGATAGTTGCTAAGCCGAGATTGTCATGACCCAAATTCCATCATAGGTCGTGATGACGCCCGCCACGGTTGCCAGGCAAGCCAACCCTAATTCAACTAATGAGTTCTTATTAATTTACCAAAAACAACCTCAATATTTTTCTTAACAGTTAAGTTTTTAAACAGTCAATAATTAACAAGTTCGTAATAATATAGTTACATTCCAAAATAATAATCTACAGTGTGTGCCAGGAACTTGTCACAAGTACTAGGGCAACTAGTAGAACATACAAAAAGAATACCACTATCCTACTGCCTAAAAAAGAATAGACAGTACATAATAACAACAAAAGAAGAGAAACTCCGGTATGCTGCTGAACGGCTCAGAAGGGGCAGCTCACCGTGAGATCTCGACCAGGAATCAGGAACGCGTGCCAGAGGGGTAACTAGATGCACCTGCCTCAGATCCTGTACAGTTAAGTACTGAAGCGTAGTATGAATAAATAAACAACATGTACCCAGCAAGTATCCAGTCTAACCTCGAAGAAGTAGTGACGATGGGTCGACTTGACACTTACTAAGGTAAATATCAATAATATATATGGTTTGGATATAATGACATTCTCAGAACAAGGAGCAACAATATATATATATATATATATATATATATATATATATATNCACAAAAAAAGATGATACCGCCTACTAGCGTGTGTGCCAACACCTGGTATCACAAGAAATGGCCACTAGTAGAATGTACAAAATAAATACTATCCTACTGTCCGAAATAGAATAGACAGCAAAAGTGGGAAAAAGACTCCATCAAGCTGCTGAACGCCACAGGAAAGGAGCTGCTCACCGTGGAAGTCTCGGACTGTGAATCAGGGGCGCGCACCGTACTGATAGTCAGATGTAGAGACGAGAGGTCGACTTGACACTTACTAGGGTCAAATAATAAAAAAAAGATGTTCTGCTAGGCATGATAACCACAATTTAATCAACAGTATGCAACAAGGGATAATAAGCCATGTCACTAGCAATTTGGTAGTTAACCGTACACATTTCAATATTCAACAAACGAGCCATGGTTAAAATGTCACACATACATTGTCATGCGCACATTATGTCGAGGTCGACGGCCCGATCAGACAGAAAATAACTGTGCACTGCCAGAGGGTCGAATGGCGCGAACCATAGATGCATTTATTTCTACCGAGGCGATCGGCCCTATCCACAAATAGCATTTATTATCAAGAAGGCACATGAAGGCGCATTTATAGTCAAATAAATTCATACAAGTTCTCAAGTAAGTGCGTACATTCGTTTATATTTATTTTCAATCCCTAACATGTCCTAAGTGATCTCAGTAGCAAGTAAGAACGTAAGCATTTGCAAGTATGGCATGATACAGGTCCTAAACTACCCGGACAATTAGCATAATAGTAGCTACGCACGGGCTCTCGTCACCACGTACGTACGTAGCCCCCACAGACAATCACATATATTTATTTAATTCACCTAGGGGTTTATTTCCCTCTTACGAGGTTAGAAAGGAGACTCATCTTGCTCTAAAGCTTACTTCCAATATCAAGAACGTGCTCAAACCCTCAATTCGGAGCCGAACGATCCAAAACTAATCAAACGGGGTAAGAACTAGTCAATACAAGCTCAAGAGTTCATATTCTAACTATTAAAATAATTTCCCACCCTAAATACAAGTTTTCTAAAGTCTATCCTCGGGCCCACGTGCCCGGATTCCGGAAATTCTCGAGGGAAGTTGTTACCCATAACCTAAGGATCAAGAATATATAATTTTTACTTCATTCCATAACAAATTTCGTGGTAAAATCTTATTTTTATCAAAACCCTAGGTTTAATGTCATGACCCAAATTTCCCACCATCGGGAGTCGTGATGGCGCCTACTCGTGAAAGCTAGGCAAGCCAACTATTACGCTTCTACACAATAATAATCAACCCAAACAGTTATAAACATAAACTAAAGTAAAACAGATGATAAATGCGGAAGAGTTAAAATATATCCAAATACTCCAATACGTGTCTACCCACGAATCTGGTGTCACGAATTCACGAACAACTAAGATTTTTACTACAAATACAAGTCTGGAAAGAGAAGTACAACTGTTCTCGAAATGAAAAGAGACAGCAGAAAAGCTAAACAGAGAAGGGGGACTTTAGGCTTTGTGGACGCCAACAGATCTACCTGAGTCTCCCTGGACAGAAAGCAGCTAGCTCAGCTACTCACTGGGTCTAGTACCGAAATTTGCACAAAAGAGTGCAGAGTATAGTATCAGTACAACCGACCCTATGTACTGAGTAAGTGTCGAGCCTAACCTCGGCGAAGTAGTGACAAGGCTAGGACACGACAATCACATGTACCTGTGCAGATAAATCATATACAAGCAGAAACATAATATCAGAAATCAACACAATAAAGTGGGAATGGGACATGCTGCGGGCAAATATCAGATTCTAACAGTAAATCAATACGGAAGCATCATTAAGGAAGCACAATGAACATCATATGCAAATCGACAAGAATAATGAAATGGTAACACATGCACGGCATCACCCTTCGTGCTTTTACTCTCGTCCTCACCATATGAATCAACAAAATCGGCACGGCATCACCCTTCGTGCATTACCTCATATAATCATGGCACGTCATCACCCTTCGTGCATTATTACTCACAATATAGGCACGGCATCACCCTTCGTGCATTAACTCTCAAATCATGGCACGGAATCACCCTTCGTGCATTAACACTCATAATATCGGCACGACATCACCCTTCGTGCTTTACACTCGCTCACAATAACATGCACGACATCACCCTTCGTGCTTTACACTCTTCCTCACCCAAACAACAGAAAATAATATGTCCCGGCAAGGGAATCAACAATATCACAATAATATCCCGGCGAGGGAATCAACAATATCAACAATAATATCCCGGCAAGGGAATCAACAATATCAACAAACATCCCGGCAAGGGATTCAACTATAACCAATCTCGTTTCAACAATCCCTTTACAAAATGAAACTTCAATTTGAGTCAATACTCAACAATAGTCAATAACCAAGAAACTTTCATAAGCTTTGTCAACATTAATAATCATCAATTTGAGCATGATCGATACATAATAGAGTCACAACTATCATGGTGCAAGACTCATGCTTGACACCAATGTATAGATACTCGTCACCACACATATACGTCGTACTGGATACAAACACATAGCAAATAGACCACAACTCCTATTCCCTCAAGCTAAGGTTAAGCCAAACACTTACCTCGATTTCACGGACAAATTAAGCCTTTACTACCGCTTTACCTCTCGGTTCCACTTCCAATTCGCTTGTGTCTAGTCACAAATTACTTAACGATATCAATAAATGCTAAATAAACTAATTCTAATGCATGAAAATAGATTTCCCATTGTTTTCTCCAAAAAGTGAAAAATCGACCTCAGGCCCGCTTGGTCAAAACCCAAAGTCCGAACCAGAACCCGATCACCCATTCACTCACGAACTCAAATATGTAATTAGTTTTAAAACCGGACCTCACATCGAGGTCCAAATCCCCAAAATCTGAAAATCCTAACTTCTACCCAAAAATACCCAATTTCCCATGAAAAACCCTTGATTTTAAAATGAAATCATGAAAAAAGATGTTATAGATTGAAGAAAATAAGTTAGAAGTTGTTTACCTATGAGTTGGGGGAAGAATCTCTCTTTGGAAAATCGCCTATGGGGTGTTTATGTTTTGAACAGTTGTAAAAATGAAGAAGAACCCGTCTGAAATTTCACTTAACAGCTCTCTGATGTCGCAATTGCGATGCGAACCCTTAAGGATCATGCTACCTTCGCATTTGCGAAGGATATGTCGCATTTGCGACTCCTGCCTCCTTCGCATTTGCGACTGTTGGGAATATATTGAAGACTTCGCATTTGCAAAGAAATGCTCGCAAATGCGAGCAAGGTTGGCCAGGGCTTGTTTCACAATTGCGATCAGCCCCTCGCAATTGCCATGTTGGCAGACTTCGCTTTTGCGATCCCTGATCTCGCAATTGCGAGATCATAGGCCAATACCAGAACTGAAAACCTGCAACCATTTTTCTTAAGTCCAAATTCACTCTGTGGCCTATCCAAAACTCACCCGAGCCCTCGGGGCTCCAAACCAAACATGCACGCAAGTCTAAAAACATCATATAGACTTGCTCGTGCAATCAAATTATCAAAATAACATCAACAACTACCAAATTAACCTCAAATTCATGAAATTCTCCAAGAATATTGAAATTTCCAATTTTCTCAACTAAGGGTCCGATTTGTACCAAATCAACTCCGATTCTTACCAAATTTCACAGATTCGACTTATTTAGGATTTTAAACTTGTACCGGGCTCCGGAACCAAGATACGAGCCCGATACCATCAAGAACATGCATCATTTCATTTCAAAAAGCCTTTATATTTTCCAGCAAATAATTTTCTTTAAAAATTCTTTTCTCGGGATTGGGACCTCGGAATTCGATTCCGGGCATACGCTCAAGTCCCATATTTTACTACGGACCCTACGGGACCACCGGATCACGGGTCTGGGTCCGTTTACCAAGAATGTTGACCAAAGTCAACTTTAATCAATTTTAAAGGCCAATTTTATTATTTTACTTAGATTTCACATAAAAGCTTTCCGGAAATGCGCCCGGACCGCGCACACAAATCAAGGTGGGACAAAAGGAGGTTTTCAAGGCCTCGGAACACAGGTTTGACTTCTAAAACAAGAGATTCCCTTTAGGGTCATCACATTCTCTACCTCTAAAACAACCGTTCGTCCTCGAACGGACATAGAAAAGTACCTGAGTCGGTGTAAAGATGAGGATATTCGGCTGCGCATATCGGACTCGAACTCCCAGGTCGCTGCCTCAACAGGCTGACCCCTCCACTGCACACGAACTGAAGGAAAATTCTTCGATCTCAACTCACGGACCTGCCGATCTAGAATAGCTACCGGCTCCTCCTCATAGGTCAAGTCCTTGTCAAACTGGACAGTGCTGAAGTGTAACACGTGGGATGGATCGCCGTAATACTTCCAAAGCATGGACACATGAAACACTGGATGCACTGCTGATAAACTCGGTGGCAACTCAAATCTATAAGCCACCTCTCCCACTCGATCGAGAATCTCAAAAGGACCGATGAATCTAGGGCTTAGCTTGCCCTTCTTCCCAAAACTCATCACGCCCTTCATGGGCGACACCCGAAGCAACACTCGCTCTCCGACCATGAATGCCACATCACGAACCTTGCGGTCGGCATAACTCTTTTGCCTGGACTGAGCTGTACGAAGCCTATCCTGAATGATCCTAACCTTGTCCAAGGCATCCTGTACCAAATCCGTACCCAACAACTGAGCCTCTCCCTACTCAAACCACCCAACTGGCGATCGACACCGTCTACCATATAATGCCTCATAGGGGGCCATCTGGATGCTCGACTGATAGCTGTTGTTGTAGGCAAACTCTGCTAATGGCAAGAACTGATCCCACGAACCTCCAAAGTCAATAACACATGATCGGATCATATACTCCAAAATTTGAATAGTACGCTCGGATTGTTCGTCCGTCTGAGGTTGAAATGTTGTGCTCAACTCGACCCGAGTACCCAACTCACGCTAAATTGCCCTCCAAAAATGCGAGGTAAACTGCGTACCTCGGTCAGAAATAATAGATACGGGCACACCATGAAGACGAACAATCTCCCGGATATAGATCTCAACTAACCTCTCTGAAAAATAGGAGAATGCCACAGGAATGAAATGCGCTGACTTGGTCAGCCTATCAACAATAACCCATATCGCGTCGAACTTCCTCTGAGTCTGTGGGAGTCCAACAACGAAGTCCATAGTGACACGCTCCCACTTCCACTCAGGAATCTCAATCTTCTGAAACAAATCCCAGGTCTCTGATGCTCGTACTTTACCTGCTGACAATTCAAACACCGAGCTACATACGCAACAATATCCTTCTTTATCCTCCTCCACCAATAATGCTGCCGCAAGTCTTGATACATCTTAGCGGCGCCCGGGTGAATAGATACCTGGAACTATGGGCCTCCTCTAGAATCAACTCAAACAGTCCATCCACATTGGGCACACAAATATGATCCTGCATCCTCAAAACTCCATCATCTCTAACCGTAACCTGCTTGGCACCTCCTTGCCGCATTGTGTCTCTAAGGACAAGCAAATGAGGATCATCATACTGCCGATCTTTGATACGCTCAAATAATGAAGAACAAGCGACTGTGCAAGCTAGCACACGGCTGGGCTTAGAAACATTCAACCTCACGAACTGATTGGCTAAAGCCTGAACGTCCAAGGCAAGCGGTCTCTCACTGACCGGAATATACGCAAGACTGCCCATACTGGCTGACTTCCTACTCAAAGCATCGGCCACCACATTGGCCTTCCTCAGATGATACAAGATGGTGATATCATAGTCGTGCAAAAGCTCCAACCACCTTCTCTGCCTCAAGTTGAGCTCCTTCTGCTTGAACAGATACTAGAAACTCTTATGATCCGTGAACACCTCACATGACACGCCATATAAGTAATGCCTCCTAATCTTCAGCGCGTGGACAATGGCTGCTAGCTCTAAATCATGAACTGGATAATTCTTCTCGTGAATCTTCAACTGCCACGAAGCATATGCTATAACCTTGCCATTCTGCAGCAACACCGCACCAAGTCCAATACGAGATGCATCACAATACACTGTATAAGGCCCTGAACTCGTAGGCAATACCAACACTAGCGCCGTAGTCAAAGCTGTCTTGAGCTTCTGGAAGCTCGCCTCACACTCGTCCGACCACCTGAACTGGGCACCCTTCTGGGTCAACCTGGTCATCGGGGCTGCTATAGATGAAAACCCCTCCACAAACCGATGGTAATACCTTGCCAAACCCAAGAAACTCCGGATCTCTATAGCTGATGTGGGTCGAGGTCGGTTCTTGACTGCCTCTATCTTCTTCGGATCCACCTGAATACCCTCTGCTGATATAACGTGGCCCAAATGCAACCGAACTCAACCAAAACTCGCACTTCGAAAACTTGGCATACAACTGACTATATCTCTGAGTCTAAAGAACGACTCGAAGATGCTGCTCGTGCTCCTCTCGGCTGCGGGAGTAGATCAAAATATCATCAATGAAGACAATCACGAAGGATCCAAATAAGGCCTGAACACTCGGTTCATCAAATCCATGAATGCTGCTGGGGCATTTGTCAACCCAAATGACATCACTAAAAACTCGTAATGCTCGTACCGAGTGAGAAAAGCTGTCTTAGGGACATCGGATGACCTAATCCTCAACTGATAGTAGCCAGATCTCAAATCAATTTTCGAAAACACGTTGGTACCCTGAAGCTGATCAAACAAATCATCAATGCTCGGCAATGGATACTTTTTCTTTATGGTGACCTTGTTCAACTGCCGATAATCAATACACATTCTCATCGATCCATCCTTCTTCTTAACAAACAATACCGGCCCACCCCAAGGCAAGACACTAGGTCTAATAAAGCCTTTATCAAGGAGGTCCTGCAACTGCTCCTTCAACTCTGGCGGGTCCATACAATATGGCGGAATAGAAATGGGCTGAATGCCCGGAGCCAAATCAATGCAAAAGACGATATCCCTATCGGGTGGCATCCCCGGTAGGTCTGAAGGAAATACCTCTGGGAACTCACGAACAACGGGCACAGAATCCATAGAAGGAACCTCGGCACTAGAATCGCGAACATACGCTAAATAAGCCAAACATCCCTTATCAACCATACGCCGAGCCTTCATATATGAGATAACCCTGCTGGTAGAATGGCCAGGAGTCCCTCTCTACTCCAAATGAGGCAACCCCGGCAATACTAAGGCCACGGTCTTAGCGTGACAGTCCAATACAGCATGATAAGTGGATAACCAGTCCATCCCCAATATGACGTCAAAATCAACCATATCTAGAGGTAAGAGATCTACACGGGTCTCAAGACCCCCAATAATAACCACACACGAGTGTAGACACATATAGAGGTGCACTCAAAGAATCACGAGGCACAACCAGATAGGGGCAAAATAAGATGACACATAGGAATATGTAGACCCCAGATCAAATAGAACTGAAGCATCTCTACTGCATAATAAAATCGTACCTGTGATAACTACATTGGAGGCCTCAGCCTCAGGCCTAGCTGGGATGGCATAACATCGGGGCTGGGCCCCACCACTCTGAACTACATCTCGAGGACGGCCCCCTGCTGGCTGGCCTCCACCTCTAGCTGCCCGACCTCCACCTCTAACAGCCTGACCTCCACCTCTAAAACCTCGACCCCTACCTCTAGCTGGCTGAGTGGGCGGTGGAACACTCGATGCCTGAACCATGGCACGGGAACCCTGATGCTGAGAGCTGCTCGGTGCTCGAGGGCAAAATCTAGCAATATGCCTCGTATCGCCACAAGTATAACAAGCCCTCGGCTACTGAGACTGCTGACCCTAACGGCCTGAATAACCACCTTGAAAACTCTGGAGCGGCGGTGCACTGATAGTAGCTGGTGGTGTACTGTAGATCAACTGATCAGAATACTGCATATGAGAACCACGGTCACCTGGAGCACCGTGAGAAGCCTGAAGTGCTGAATGAAACGGCCTGGAAGGATGGGCCCTACCAAAAGAATCCCTGCCTCCAGACGAGGCACCACTGAATCTACCCGAATGATGAGGCCTCTTGTCATGCCCCTGACCACTCCCCTGTGATAGAACCATCTCAACTCGGCGCTCCACATTGGCCGCATCCTGAAAAAAATCTCGCTCCCTGTCTCCTTAGCCATCTGCAATCGAATAGGCTGAGCGAGCCCCTCAATGAACCTCCTCACTCTCTCTCTCTCTCTCTCTCAATGGTAAGTATAATAATAGCATGACGTTCCAAGGCAATAAACCTGGTCCGTACTAAGTGACGATCATAGAACCCTGTTGGAGACGCTCAAACTGCCTCCGATAGTCCTCCCTCTGAGTGATCAGAAGAAACTTCTCCAGAAATAGCTGAGAGAACTGATCCCAAGTCAAAGCCAGTGACCCAGCTGGTCTAGCCAAACTATAATCCCTCCACCAAGTATTGGCGGAACCTGACAGAGGAAAAGCAGCAAAGTCAACCCCATTGGTCTCCACTATTCCCATGTTCCGAAGAACCTCGTGACAGCTGTCCAAATAGTCTTGGGGATCCTCTGAGGATGTACCACCATAAGTAGTAGTGAATAGCTTGGTGAACCTGTCTAACCTCCACAAAACATCAGCAGACATAGCTACTCCGTCATCGGTCTGGGATACCACACCCGGCTGAACTGCTCCAACTGGCTAAGCTACTGGAGTCTGAAACTTAGGAGCCATCTGCTCCGGAGTGCGAGTAGAGGGAGTCTGTGCTCCTTCCCCAGCCTGAGAGACGGCTGGTGCTACAGGAAGTAAGCCTGAATGGGCGACACTCTCCATAAGGCCCACTAGACGGACCAGAGCATCCTGAAATACCGGGGTAGCAATGAACCCCTCTAGGACCTGAGCTGGCCCTGGTGGAACGGTCTGGGCTGGAGCCTCCTCCTCAAACTCTACCTGAGGCTCCGCCGCTGGTGCTGCTGCTCTGGGCTGAGCCCTGCCCCTACCTCGTCCTCTGCCCCTCGTAGGAGCTGCCACTGGGGGCTCAGGCTACTGATCAGCGGATGAAGAAGCACGGGTTCTCACCATCTGCGAAAGAACAGAGTAGAAGTCCAATTAGCATTGAGAATTCAAATCGCACGACAGAGGAGAATAGATGTGAAAATGTTCCTAAACTCTGTAGCCTCTAGGGGATAAGCACTGAAGTCTCCGTACCGATCCCTCAGACTATACCTAGCTTGTTCGTGAATTGTGAGACTTAGGCAACCTAGAGATGTGATACCAACTTGTCGCGACTCGGATTTCCCACCCTCGGGAGTCGTGATGGCACCTACACGTGAAAGCTAGGCAAGCCAACTATTACGGTTCTACACAATACAATAACAATCAAACCGAACAGTTATAAACATAAACTAAAGTAAAACAGATGATAAACGCGGAAGAGTTAAAATATATCCAAATACTCCAATACGTGTCTACCCACGAATCTGGTGTCACAAATTCATGAACAACTAAGATTTGTACTACAAATACAAGTCTAGAAAAAGTACAACTATTCTCGGAATGAAAAGAGACAGCAGAAAAACTAAACAGGGAAAGGGGACTTTAGGCTCTGCGGACGTCAGGAGATCTACCTGAGTCTCCCTGGATTGAAGGCAGCTACCTCAGCTACTCACTGGATCCGGTACCGAAATCTGCACAAACGAGTGTAGAGTGTAGTATTAGTACAACCGACCCCATGCACTGAGTAAGCGTCGAGCCTAACCTCGGCGAAGTAGTGATGAGGCTAGGACATGACAATCACATGTGCCTGTGCAGATAAATCATATACAAGCAGAAACATAATAACAAACATCAATAGAATAAAGTGGGAAGGGGACATGCTGCGGGGAAATATCAGATTCTAACAGTAAATCAATACGGAAGCATCATTAAGGAAGCACAATGAACATCATATATAAATCAACAAGAATAATGAAACGGTAACACATGCACGACATCACCCTTCGTGCATTACCTCACATAATCATGGCACGGCATCACCCTTCGTGTATAATTACTCACAATATAGGCACGGCATCATCCTTCGTGCATTAACTCTCAAATCATGGCACGACATCACCCTTCGTGCATTAACACTCATAATATCGGCACGACATCACCCTTCGTGCTATACACTCTATCACAATAACGTGCACTGCATCACCCTTCGTGCTTTACACTCTTCCTCACCCAAACAACAGAAAATAATATGTCCTGGCAAGGGAATCAACAATATCAACAATAATATCCCGGCAAGGGAATCAACAATATCAACAATAATATCCCGGCAAGAGAATCAACAATATCAACAAACGTCCCGGCAAGGGATTCAGCAATAACCAATCTCGTTTCAAGAATCCCTTTACAAAATGAAACTTCAATTTGAGTCAATACTCAACAATAGTCAATAACCAATAAACTTTCATAAGCTTTGTTCAACATTAATAATCATCAATTTGAGCATGATCGATACATATTTGAGCCACAACAATCATGGTACAAGACTCACGAGCATGCTTGACACCAACGTATAGATACTCATCACCACACCTATACGTCGTACTCGATACAAACACATAGCAAATAGACGACAACTCCTATTCCCTCAAGCTAAGGTTAAGCCAAACACTTACCTCGATTTCGCGGACAAATTAAGACTCTACTACCGCTTTACCTCTCGGTTCCACTGCCAATTCGCTTGTATCTAGACACAAATTACTTAACGATATCAATAAATGCTAGATAAACCAATTCTAATGCATGAAAATAGGTTTCCCATTATTTTCCCCAAAAAGTCAAAAATCGACCCCGGGCTCGCTTGGTCAAAACCCGAAGTTCGAACCAAAACCCGATCATCCATTCACTCACGAGCTCAATATGTAATTAGTTTTGAAAACAGACCTCAAATCGAGGTCCAAATCCCCAAAATTTGAAAATCCTAACTTCTACCCAAAAATACCCAATTTCCCATGAAAACCCCTTGATTTTGAAATGAAATCATGAAAAAAGATGTGATAGATTGAAGAAAATAAGTTAGAAGTTGTTTACCTATGAGTTGGGGAAGAACCTCTCTTTGGAAAATCGCCTATAGGGTGTTTAGGTTTTGAAAAGTTGTAAAAATAAAGAAGAACCCGTCTGAAATTTCACTTAACAGGTCTCTGATGTCGCAATTGCGACCAGGGTTCGCAATTGCGAACCCTTAAGGATCCTGCTACCTTCGCATTTGCGAAGGATATGCCGCATTTGCGACTCCTGCCTCCTTCGCATTTGCGAAGAAGTCGTCGCACTTGCGACTGTTGGGAATATACTAAAGACTTCGCATTTGCGAAGAAATGCTCGCAAATGCTCGCAAGGTTGGTCAGGGCTTGTTTCGCAATTGCGATCAGCCCCTCGCAATTGCCATGTTGACAGACTTCGCATTTGCGATCCCTGATCTCGAAATTGCGAGATCAGAGGCCAATACCAGAACTGAAAACCTGCAACCATTTTTTTTAAGTCCTAATTCACTCCTTGGCCTACCCAAAACTTACCCGAGCCCTCGAGGCTCCAAACCAAACATGCACGCAAGTCTAACAACATCATACGGACTTGCTCGTGCAATCAAATCATCAAAATAACATCAACAACTACCAAATTAACCTCAAATTCATGAAATTCTCCAAGAACATTGAGATTTCCAATTTTCTCAACTAAGGGTCCGATTTATACCAAATAAACTCCGATTCTTACCAAATTTTACAGATTCGACTTATTTATTATTTTAAACTTGTACCGGGCTCCGGAACCAAGATACGGGCCCGATACAATCAAGAACATGCATCATTTCATTTCAAAAAGCCTTTATATTTTCCAGCAAATAATTTTCTTTAAAAATTCTTTTCTCGGGCTTGGGACCTCGGAATTCGATTCCGGGCATACGCCCAAGTCCCATATTTTTCTAAGGACCCTACGGTACCGTCGGATCACGGGTCCGGGTCCGTTTACTAAGAATGTTGACCATAGTCAACTTTAATCAATTTTAAAGGCCAATTTAATTATTTTACTTAGATTTCACATAAAAGCTTTCTGGAAATGCGCCCGGACCGTGCACGCAAATTAAGTTGGGATAAAAGGAGGTTTTCAAGGCCTCGGAACACAGTTTTGACTTCTAAAACAAGAGATGACCTTTAGGGTCATCACATGTAATCTACCCCTAAACTATGTATTGAACTCACATTATGTAGAAATAACTTACCTCACAGTGCTTGGCCGAAATCCCCTCTTTGGAAGCTCCCAAATCGCCCAAGAATTGAATGAAATGTCAAAAATGACACATTTCCCGTATTAAATGAAGGCACTGCCTTCTGCGATTTCCGGACCTGCGGTTAGAGGACCGCATTTGCGGTCTCGCTTCTGCGAGGGGAGGTCCGCATCTGCGGAATTAGACCAGGCTGGATGGGACCGCTTCTGCGGTTTCGCTTCTACGGAAGAGGAGCCGCATCTGCGGTTCCTGGGCTCCTCCCCTTGGCCGCACTTGTGAAGGCTCCGCTTCTATGGTCACGCACCTGCGGTTGTCCAACCGTAGGTATGGTTATGACAGCAACCTGGAGCTTCAGCTCCTTCCAATATTTCCTAACTCAACTCAAGCCTCGTCCGATTGACGCTCGGGCCCTCCGGGCCCCGCCCGAACATACCGACAAGTTTGAAATCATAAAACAGACTTGCTCGAACCCTCGGAACGCCCGAAAAAATGCTAAATCTAAGAGTCACCCCCTAAAACCAATTGAATCAAACTTATGAACTTCAAGTTCTTCAATTCACATCCAATGTGACGAAACACACTTATACTACTCGGATTGATACCAAATTTTGCGTGCAAGTCTTAAATGACAATAAGGAACTATTTCCGATCTCAGAATTCTGTTCGGACCTCGATAACACAAAAATCTGCTCCAAACCAAATATTTAAGAACTTGAAAATCCTTAAGGAATCAACTTTCACTATTAGGCGCCAAAACGCTCCCGGGTCACCTAAAACCCGAGTCGGACATACGCCCAAGTCCAAAATCATCATACGAACCCGTTGGAATCTTCAAATCACAATTCCGAGGTCGTTTACTCAAAACATTGACCGAAGTCAAACTTGGCCTTTCAAGCCAACCTTAAGGAACCAAGTATTTCGATTTCAACCCAAACTCCTCCAAGTCCCGAACCAACCATCCCCGCAAGTCATAAATCACTAAAAGCAAGCACAAAAAGTCTTACTTAGGAAAATGGGGTTCTAAAAAGCAAAACGACCAGTCGGGTCGTTACAGAGATACCCCAGGCTCCATTCTTAGAAGACCTCAAGACCCTAAAATATTGGGAATTCTTAAATTGGCTCAACCTTTTATCAAACCTAGTTCAATTTTAGTCAGGTTTGGTTACTGTCTCCACAACTTATTCTCCCAATGTAAAGTATGGGTGATTTAGAACAAAATAATTTTGGCGGTAAGAACTTTTGGCTTCCCTCCTCCTAATTCTAAAATTACAGTTTCCTTTATTAGTTATAATTCTTCAGACAACCTAATTTGGCATTGCCCTTGGTAATTTAACCACGGATACTTGTAGATTGAAGAATACGGGGAAAGGGAGCCAAGATATTTGAAGAACGTTGATATAGGGTTCAGACTCTTGGTGAGGCTTTCGCATGTTCTTCTATTTAATTTAGTACTATGTAAATCTAACTTTTTGTTATGTGATAGCTAGAAGAAAGTATTTTCGTATCTGAAGTTCTTACTAGGTTTATTCCTTTCCTAGTTATTTAGGCACTTTAAGTTTGTTTGCATAGTATATTTATATTATTTGAACTTTCTAGATAAAAAATAGGATGCAATTTGAAAAGGATTGGATTAAGATGATCTCATTTTATTGTCAGATTTCCGTCTGCAAATATAGCTAAATTTTGGTATTGTATCTTACAATAAGAAGAAGATTTCACTAAAAATAGGATATAGAACCAAAAAGATTTTTTTTGTTATTTTTATGTATGCGATGAGTGTACTAACTTTTCTCGAAAATCTTTTGTAATTAAATATTTAGCTATTGGTTCATCAAACCAAGTAAAAAGGATGACTGGAAATATAAGTAACGAGATTAGATACTTAACAAAGTCTCGTGATGCCCATCGAAAAACTCAAAACAGTGGAATTATAGTAAAGGCTACAATTCAAAGTTACGCAAGCGCAAGAGATAAAAAATCCCATATTGTCATAAATCTCTTTTTATGGGGTCCTGACAAGCATAATCGAGTTGTATTATTCCGAGAAGTTCATGTTTGTACTATTTAGCTGTCAATGAGTTAACAATAACAAGGGGCTTTGGAGAAAGATGATTATCATCAAGGCTCAAAACATGTTGAGCGCTTCGCATCGCATAGTGGGCGCTTCAGTATTGTCATCAAGTCTCTAAGACATAGTTTTCCTTGCCAATGGGCGTAATCCTAAAGAAGCGAACTAAACAATTGATATTTCACTCTGTCGTAAATTTTCTTCAGTTTCTTTGTCCATATATTTGGCAATCATGCTTATAGATGTAAGTCTTTAACAACACATACATATTTGTAGTTTTTCTCCATTTGTGCCTTTCTTCATTAAAGCCTACGCTTTATTTGTGCTTTGCGCTTAAACTCCCAACAGACATTAGAGCTCTTTTGTGCTTTTCGCTTTTGATAACACTGGTAGCTAGATAGTATTTCATACATTTAGATAATAAAAATTATTTTTCAATTTGACAGGAATCATAGTTTTTGAGCAACTTCATTGAGATGACAAAGAAAAAGACAATGAGATTCTAGTCAAGGTAGGCTTTTATCCAATTCTTCTGAGCAACAAGAACAACAAATGGAAGGTACGGCGATGCCTGAACCACCTCAAAACTGGCCACAAAATTAAAGATAAGCTATCCGATCCGGTAACTTGTCAAGAAATGATTCACATGATATAGAAATCTCTCAGGTACTAAAGTGATATCTTATCTTCGTTTTGTAGGATGCAATAGTTAGGGTCCTAGTAACAGAAAACCATTGCAGGGGAGAGTATTTGATGTTATTTGAATACTTTCCCATAAGTAGACTTCTAGCATGAGACTTGATCTAGTTATATAGTTGATTTTTACTAGTATGAATGCCCCTACCTTTTATCTTTGATTATTTACAGAGAGTAAAGAAAAATGATGGTGAAAATTTAAATGTTGAGTTGAATGAACATGGCTAACCTATTGGACATAAGCAACTAGATTGAGTTCTAAACTTGGTGTCATAGCACGAATTGGCATCTTAGCGGCATTGAATTATAAATATTGGAGGCTTCTGCCCAATATATTCAAGGATATAATATGTTCGCTTGTCTGTTAGCATTTTAAGAATTGATGAGTTTGTACTGGATGGTATCTTTGTGATTTACGAATAGTGAAGGTTATAGTTCAAAAAAACTTTTACAATGCTGTCAGAGATGGAAATCTAGTATAAAGGTGAGAAGGAAATCTAGTATAAAGGTGTTGTCATATGTATTCAGTGTTGCCTCTAGACTTTTGCTTGTAAGTTAAACTTTTATGCTATTTCTGTAGAATTGTGCAATATTTTAGGGCTATATAAGCTTTGTCTTGTTAATTGTATATTGTACTCTACACTCAAATTTGAATTCTATAAACTATCAAAATAACCTTTCTAATATTTCTTTCTCAGATTGACAAAATTAAAAAGAACAAAACTAATCAACTTGGGACCCAAAGAGAAGTGGGTAAGTTTGAAAAAATATGCAGCACATATGATATTTTTTCATCTTTATTACATAGTTGTAATTCTCCATTTATATGATTCTTTTGTAGAACATATAAAGGATGTAAGATCAATTATTGGCAGGAATACTTGACTTGTGGAAAGATGGATCCATAATGCCTTAGCTTGTTGCAGAATTTATTCAAGAGGTTAAGGGAATTCATTCAGATTAGGAGTGAATTTGACATAGTTCCATGTTAAAATTACTTTATCTTTTATGATTTAGTTAGAAAAAAGTTTTATTTGAGATATAACAGGTAATTTTATTTGAACTCTTAACTTGTAAGGAGAACCTTTATTATGTCAGTACTATGTCTTTGAATACAACGTCCAAAGACATTTTTATTTTGTATTTGTTTCATTGTGTGTAAAGGTTGACATCTATGAATGTATGAATTGAATATATATTCGAGTCACAACGAAAAACTAAATAAAATATTATTATTCATATTTTAGAAACTTTTATATGAAAATTTCAAAGTGACGTTTCACAAGATTTTTAAAAATGTCACTAATTTATTTGACATTAGCTTAAATGTTGTAAAATTTTTATTGACATTTATCAAAATGTCACAAATTATAATGTGACATTTTTTAAAAGCTATAAATAAATGTCATAATACATTTTAGCAACATTATTCTAAATGTCAGTAATTTTAAAGTGACGTTTTAAAAAATATCGTAAATTTCATATCGACACTTATATAAATGTCGGAAAATTCCAGACCCCAATATTTACGATATTTGATACAAATGTAAATTAAATGTCGGTAATGAATTTACGACATTTAAGCAGCATTGTTGTAACGATCCAGCCAGTCGTTTTGAGAATTTAAGCTTTGTTCAGCGGCATAAAGTCTTGAACAGCTTCATATTATGTATATCGACTTGTGTGCATGTTGAATTCAGTTACCAAGGGATTCAGAGTCGAATTTGAAGAAGGATTCTAGTTTTGGAAGCTTAAGCGGTGAGAATTTGACTGGAATTTGACTTTTGTGTAAACGGCCCCAAAATTGGTTTTGGATGATCTCAATAGCTTCGTATGGTAATTTTGAACTTAGGCGCACTTCCGGATTTAGATTCGGAGGTCCGTAGAGTAAATTGAGGTATTTCGGCGAAAGTTGGAAAATTTGAAGTTTGGAAAATCTGAAGTTTGACCCATATTTAACTTTTGTGATATCGGGGTCGGAATGCGATTCCGAGAGCTGGAACAGCTCCGTTATGTGTGACGACCCGACCCGTCGTCTAATGTGTTACTGCTCTATTTCCCCCATTTTATGCTTTTTCATATTTCGTTATCGGTATTTGGTGTGTTAGAGTTGATTTGGATTGGTTTTGATAAGAAATGAGACACTTAGTCTCTTTAAGGAAGGCTTAAGTTGGAAAAGTCAACCGGACGTTGACTTATGAGTTATAGGGCTCAGATGTTATTTCCGGTAATTCGGTTAGCTTCGGGAGGTGATTTGTGACTTAGGAGTGCGATCGAAATTGATTTTGGAGGTCCGGTGTAGAATTAGGCTTGAATTGGCGAAGTTAGTATTTTGGTGAATTCCGGTTGATAGGCGAGATTTTGATCCGAGGGTCGGAATGGAATTCCGAGAGTTGTTGTAACTTCGATATGTGATTTGTGAAGTGCGTGCAAAATTTCAGGTCATTCGGACGTCGTTTGGTTGGGTTTTTGATCGAATGCGTGTTTCGGAAGTTTTGAAAGAACTTAGGCATGAATCCGATGAGAATTGATGATTTTAGTGTTGTTTGAGGTGTTGTGATGATTGGAACAAGTTTGGATAATGTTTTAAGACATGTTTGTGCTTTTGGTTGAGGTCCTGGGGGCCTCGGGATGATTTCGGAGGGTCAATCGGACCATTTTTGGCCTTAAAATATTGCAGGTTTTCAGTTATTTGGTTGCAGAAGAAATGCTCTTCGCGTTCGCATCATCATGGCTGCGTTCGCATAGCTCTGGGAGTGGAAGCATCGCGATCGCGATGGTGTTTCCGCGATCGCGTAGAAGGAAAATTGGGGCTGGCGAATTGCCCTTCGCGATCGCATAAGTTTTGGCGCGATCGCATAAGGTTGGGGAAAAAAGGTCACTGCGATCGCATGGACTTTGTCGTGTTCGCATAGAACATTTTTGGGAGTTTGGAAATTTGCTCTTCGCGATCGCGTGCATGAGGCCGCGATCGCATAGAAGAAAATATAGAGCTGGGCAGAATGTTTTAAAAGCTCATTTCCGCGATTTTGGATCATTTTTCCTCCATGGTTGATCATTTTGAGAGCTTCTTGGTGGAGATTAAAGAGGAATTCAAGGGGAATCGATTGGAGATAAGATTTTTGAACATAAAATACGATTATATTGTGAAATTTGTCTAGAAATTCATGGAAATTTAGCCTAAAATTGATGAACTAGGGCTTGAGTTTTTGATATTTCAAATGGAGATTTGATAGGTCATTTGAGCTCGGATTTGGGAGTTCTTGGTATGTATGGACTCGTGGCGAGACGAGGAATTCGGTAATGTGAGTTTTGTAATTTTTCGAGAAGTGGGCCCGGGGCTCGGGTTTTGCTAGTTTCGAGATTTTTGCTATTTCTCGATTGTTTCGATTGGGTATTGTTTCCTTAGCATATTGTGATGTATTCGCTCTGATTTTGGATAGATTCGACGCGCATGGAGGCCGATTTGAGGAGCAAAGGCGTCGCGGGCTAGAGATTTCACCGGTTCGAGGTGAGTAATACTTGTAAATGATATCCTGAGGGTTTGAAACCCCGGATTTGCACTTCATAGTGCCGTATTGAGGTGACTTGCACGCCGGATATGAGCGTGGGGTAGAGCACCGTTGGGGATTATGACTTGGTCCGTCCCGGTTGTTGATTTTTGCCGCGTATTTGACTGAAACTACTTGTTATCATCATGAGTTGGGCTGATTGTCATGTTTTGGGCTTCGTGCCGATTATTTGAATCCTTCAGGGATTGATATCACTATTTTTGCATGTTATTTGATTCGGTCCAGGGTTTTAATACTGTTTTTCAAACTCAGCCATTCTTTCTAAGATTTGAAAACTTAAACAATATTTTATTGACGTTTTGAGCTGAGAACTATCATTTTAATATTGCCCAAGTGATTTATGTGCATTTCTGGACTGAGCATGGATCGGGTTGCGCGCCGCAGCAGTGTTATAGTGATTTTTGGATATATGGATAGCTCGGGCTGCACGCCGCAGCGGTGTTATATTAATATTGCGCGTGGGCTGTAGGAGCCCCTCCAGAGTCTGAACCCCCACAGTGAGCGCGGGTACCAAAATGGATCGGGCTGCACGCCGCAGTGGTCATGTGCATTGCATTGCATTCATGCATTGGTTCCTGTTTGTACTACGTGTCATGACATTCAGCACTCTCATATCATTGGCATTCATGCTACTTCTTGCACTGCTTATCAGAAACCCTGGTGTTATTTGTTGGTGGAGTGCTGTGCCCGAGGGGCTGACTTATGTGCTGACTTGCACTATCTGATTACACATTCATTTGCTTAACTGTTGGAAAGGATATTTTCAAAAGAGGTTTAAACTGAGCCCAGATATTTTCTAAAGGATTTTCACGGTTTTACTGTTTTCTCAAAGATTTGCACTGTCCTATATAGCATGATGGAGTGCCTTTACGTGATTTCTTACCGCTCAGTTGTTATTTACTTTTATGGATCACTGAGTTGGAGTACTCACTTTACTCCCTTCACCTCGCGTGCAGTTGCAGGTATTGCTCACCCGGTAGCGGGTTATTAGCTGGTTGAAGGTATTACTATTGTAGCTGAGCAAGGTGACCGCCAGCGTTCGCGGCACCGGACGTTGTTTTTAGAATTCCAGAATTTATTTTTGTACATTATTGGCCCTGTAGTTGTGTTCAGGTTCTCTATATGCTCGTGACTTGTGACACCCCGGTCGGGTTGTGTTGGGTTGCAAATACTGGTTATTATGGTCGTTAAGCTGCATTTATCTATTCATTTATGTTTAATAATTGTTAAAGAGACGATTTGGGTTAGTTGGCTGGCCTTGTCTTCACGAGAGGCGCCATCGCGACCAGGTTTGGAAATTGGGTCGTGACATTATGCCATTTGTGATGTGTGTGCAAAATTGGAGGTTATTCGGACGAGGTTTGATAGGTTTCGGCATCGGTTGTGAAGGTTTGAGGTTTCAAGTCCATTAGGCTTGAATTGGTGTGAGATTCATGTTTTTGTTATTGTTTGAGGTGATTTGAGAGCTCGATTGAGTTGGTATGACATTTTAGGACTTGATGGCACATTTGGTTGAGGTTCTGGAGGCCTCGGGTGTATTTCGGGTGAGTTTTGAGCGAGTCCGGGCATTACTGGTATCGCGCCCCCTTTTTCTCGCGAAATTGGGTTTATTACATTTTGGTTGAGACAACTCGTTCCTTTTGGGAAAGGGGTTTGCATTTTGAAGAGTCGCCACCTATCGATTTAAGGTGCGTTAGGGTACCTAGATGGTTCATTGATAACTACGTTTGGTAACCAAAGACAAGGTAAGGGCTTGAAATTATCCTAAGGGGAAGGTGTTAGGCACCCCTCAAGATCCACAGTGTGGTTCCCGGTCAAACAGCTTTTGTGGATTTGTACTATTTAGTAAATAAACAAGTATGGCTCAAATAATAGGGGATTTAAGTTTAAGTACACGGATGTTTGAAAAAACAGTTAATGAAAAGCAAGATTTTGAAAAGAATTACAATCTAAGCATATTTGTGAATGTAAAGGGGTATCCTAGGTTTGTTTATAATATGGATCACATCAATGCAATACCCGGTATGACACTCCTCAAAGAAGGGCTACACGTGGTATTAACGCACCGGTCATCATATCCATATCTACCCTTTCCCGCCCCATGAAGGTAATTAAAGCGAGGGTTGGTCTCGACCCCTATTGCATGTTGTTACCCGTCCCTTCCTATCAGCCCCAGAGGAATTTAGGACTCCTATACTATAAAAAGGGGGGGTTCTAGGCAGACCCTCAAGTTTAAAGGTAAAATACTAAGGCGACATACAATGAACAGATAGGACTTCAATTAAAGGGGAGCATGGAAGACAAATAAAAGGCTCAGATATACCTCCATACATAGTACACACAAACAACATGACGCATACACAATTAAGGTCTAAATTCAGATCCTAAGCATGGTAGCAGAGTCAGATTTATTACATAACTCAGAGAGGAAGTCCTAATCAGGCTTGCCTACTGATTTTAAGCTTGTTAACCATTAAGCAGTAAACACAAAGGACAGTTTCCAGTTTTATAGAGGTTGATTACCTAAGGCTTGCCTAGGCGTAGGATAACGCACAACAATTACCAAAATTATTAAAACAGCTTAGAAGTTATTTTTACCTAAAGCATGCTATTCTAAATGTTGCAAAGATATACAGGGATTATGACCAGTTTCACTTAAACAGGATAATCAAACGTGAGACTGTTTTATGTCCTTTTCATTCATCAGTAGTTTAACTAGGTGTGACTGAGCGAGTGTGAACGAGATCCTAAAACAGGGTATCTAACATGCACATATAAAAATGCAGAATGATTTCAGGATATGCAGAATTCCTAAAGCATGATTTTTAAATGCCCAGAAAGTTACAGCATGATTTCAGGGTGTGCAGGAGCAACAGTTTTATGTTAATGCTGTTATTTAGCCTAAAGCAGGATTTCTAAGTGATAAAATAATGTCAAATCAGATGCTGAAACAGTAAACCTAAGAACATGATATCTAATGCATGACATACTTTGAATGTGTTGGTCTTAGACATAGATTCTAATGCGCATATAGGAAATGTAAACCTAAGGCATGGTTTCTACCCATTGATGTTGATAACATATATAACTACCCTCCCCTTTTCACTAGCCAACCCCAATATTCGTTTACAACAAATTATTACAGACCAATATTGAAATGAATTACATAAGTAGAAAAAGAAAGTAAGAAGTTACACTATAGAGAGCCTGAAAACGAGCCCAGATTTCCAGAACCTCAAATGCCAAGATTGTTTCATAGCCTTTCTCATATCCGGGTGTATCAGAGTTCCCTAAGGACCTCAAGGGATCCCGGGCAGTGCTCACACCCAGATTTCATAGCCAAGACAGAGCAAGTGCAGTGTGGAAAGGCCAGCTTTTGTGTGTCAAAGTTCAGAGGGAGCTCAAGGGTCCCAAGGCAAGGCTCACACAAAAGGGGCAGAACTTAGTGGTCTAAGAGTAGAGTGAGAGTGCTCGACATAGTTTTGAAAATATTTAAGCAGGAAAACAGTTTGAAAAGAGACTTGTTTGAAATAGTTTTGTAAAAACAACAGGGGGAGTTATTCAATAAGACATTTTTGAAAAGAGAGTAGAGTAACAAGAAACAGTCCAAACACAGCACCCAAACAGGTTCATACATAACCAAGAAAACATAGGGCCACGGCAGGTTCAACAACACAACAGAGGTAGTGGGATTTGGGGACACATAGGTCACATAGGTAAACACATAGTTGCAGGAGCACTTNGAAGGCTCTGGACATTTTGTTCTGATAGAGTTGACCATGGCAGACTGCATTCATTCTCATTCCGTCTATAAGGGCTAGTTGCTCATAACAACTTTTTACCCACTCTGCGTCGCCGAGCTCAGCTTCTTGTATGATCCTTAGGGAAGGAATTTCTACCTCAGTGGGAATGACAGCCTCTGTACCGTAAACCAGCATATAGGGGGTTGCCCCGGTTGATGTGCAGACTGTGGTGCGATATCCTAGTATAGCAAATGATAGCTTCTCGTGCCACTGTCTATGCTTCTCTATCATTTTCCTCAATATCTTCTTGATATTCTTGTTGGCGGCTTCTACAGCTCCATTCATCTGAGGTCTGTAGGCTGTGGAATTCTTGTGTTTGATCTTGAAAGTTTCGCACATAGCTTTCATCAAGTCGCTGTTGAGGTTGGAGCCATTATCAGTAATGATTGACTCTGGAATTCCGAATCGACAAACAATGCGGTCGCGGACAAAGTCTGCCACGACTTTCTTAGTCACTGCTTTGTAAGATGCTGCTTCGACCCATTTGGTGAAATAGTCGATGGCTACTTGGATGAACCTGTGTCCGTCGAAAGCGGCAGGCTTGATTGGTCCAATAATGTCCATTCCCCAGGCGGCAGAATGTCCACGGTGAGCTTGTTGCGTTATGCTCGTTTGGAGGTACCTTTATAATGTCTGCATGTATCTGACAGCGGTGGCATTTCCGGACATACTGGATGCAGTTCGTTTCCATAGTCATCCAAAAGTAACCAGCCCGGAGTATCTTTTTTGCTAAGACAAAACCGTTCATATGTGGACTGCAGGTCCCAGCATGAATTTCCTCTAGTAGCTTGGATGCTTCCTTTGCGTCGACACATCTTAATAATCCTAAATCGGGAGTCCTCCTATACAGGATTCCTCCGCTGTGAAAGAAGTTGTTGGACAATCTCCGAAGTGTCCGTTTCTGAGTAGGATTTGCAAGCTTTGGGTACTCTCCTTTTGCCAAATATTCGTTGATATCATGAAACCAAGGCTTCCCGTCTGCTTCTTCTTCAACATGGGCACAGTAAGCTGGCTGATTATAGATTTTCACCGGAATGGGATCAATGAAATTCTTGTCTGGATGCTGTATCATAGATGATAGGGTAGCCAATGCGTCTGCAAAATCATTCTGGATTCTGGGAACGTGTTGCATTTCCGTCTTCGTGAACCTCATTCTCAATCCATGTACGTGGTGCAGATACGGGAGTATCTTGGAGTTCTTGGTTGCCCATTCTCCTCGTACCTGATGTATAAGTAAGTCTGAATCTCTAATCACTAGCAGCTCTTGAACGTTCATGTCAATGGCCATTTTGAGTCCTAAGATGCAGGCTTCATACTCGGCCATATTGTTGGTGCAGGGGAACCTGAGTTTGGCAGACACCGGATAATGCTGACCGGTTTCTGATATTAGGACTGCTCCAATGCCAACTCCTTTGAAGTTTGCTGCTCCATCGAAGAACATTCTCCAACCGTCATAGGATTCCGCAATGTCTTCTCCTATGAATGATACCTCTTCATCAGGAAAATACGTTTTCAGGGGTTTGTATTCTCCATCCACGGGGTTTTCAGCAAGGTGGTCTGCCAGTGCCTGTCCCTTGACCGCTTTCTGAGTTACGTAAACAATGTCGAACTCACTCAACAGGATTTGCCACTTGGCTAGCTTGCCAGTGGGCATGGGCTTTGAAAGATGTACTTCAAGGGATCCATTATCGATATGAGATATGTAGTATAGGCACAGAAGTAATATCTTGGTTTCTGAGCTACCCAAGTCAAAGCACAACAGGTGCGTTCCAATAGAGAATACCGAGCCTCGTACGGGGTAAACTTCTTGCTGAGATAATAAATGGCTTGCTCCTTCCTTCCTGTTTCATCGTGTTGCCCCAGAACGCAGCCGAAAGCTCCATCTAACACTGCAAGGTAGAGTAATAGGGGTCTACCTGGCTCAGGCGGGACTAAGACTGGTGGTGTTGACAGGTACTCCTTGATTTTGTCGAAGGCCTTGTGGCAGTCATCGGTCCATTTGGTGGCGGCGTCCTTCTTTAACATCTTGAAGATCGGCTCACAGATAACCGTAGACTGTTCTATGAATCGGCTGATGTAGTTAAGCCTTCCCAGAAAACTCATCACATCTTTCTTGTTCCTTGGCGGTGGTAGTTCTTGAATGGCTTTGACCTTCGATGGATCCAGTTCTATTCCTCGGCGGCTCACAATAAACCCAAGCAATTTCCCAGCAGGAACCCCAAATTTACACTTCGTGTGGCTTAATTTCAAGTTGTATTTCCGCAGTCTATTAAAGAACTTCCTCAGATCTTCTATGTGGTCGGTGGCCTTCTTGGACTTGATAATAACATCATCCACATATACCTCGATCTCCTTGTGTATCATATCATGGAAAATGGTAGTCATGGCCCTCATGTAGGTGGCCCCTGCATTCTTCATGCCGAATGGCATCATCTTGTAACAGTACACTCCCACGGGGTAATGAAAGCCGTTTTCTCAGCATCTTCCTCATCCATCTGTTGATACCCAATTTTTTCCCTATCTATTTTTATACTAAAAATATTCTCAAAATAGCATGTACATGCATATATAAGTATGCCCAAGAATTTTGACATTTTTCTAATTTTTAAAGCTTTTAAAAATTATTTTTATTATTTTGTTTTAACAGTACAAAACCCAATAATTATTCCCAAAACTATCATTTTGGTGAGTAATTTAGTTCCATCCTCCTATTTACATCACAATATAATTAAGGTAACTTTTTGCATTTTTTTTTATATTTTGATATTTTAAGCTAAAATTGCATAACATTGCAATTATAGCCTATATTGCGATTAATAGCATCTTACAATTATAAAATTACTCCCAGTATTTTTAAATTAACATTTATATATTATTAATTAATTCAGTGCTTTTAATTTATTTTTAAAAATCATTTTAACTATTTTAATCAAATTAAAAGGGGAGAAATTGGCTATTTAATACATAGCCCATTGCGTTTCGATTATAGCCATATTAAACCCCCAATTTAAACTCAATTTTACTGGCCCAAATCCTAAAATCGACCCAACCCTGACCCAATTCATAATACCCGACCGGATCCCCCCTTTAATCACAGCCGTTGATCTAAAAGATCAACGACTCAAATTATACCTTTCCTTTTTAATTCACAAACTACCCCTAACCCTAATTCATTTCCACCCTTCAGCCGCCCTTGAATCCCCAAATTCTCTCAAGGTTCTTCGGAACCCTAGCCTCCCCCTACCTTGTTCCACCGTGTTTTCACCGGAGTCCATGGCTTCTCAGGCCATGGACAGCCTATACTCACCTCCTACGGCTCCTACATGTCTGTTGCTTGAAGGTTCGAGGCCAGACCTCGAGGGTCTTCACTCAGACCTTCACCGATTCGAGGATTCCGGCCATCTCCGGCCTTGCTCCGGTGGCTCTTGGTCTTCTAAGCCTGATTCTGACCTCATCCGACTTAGATCGGATATTTTCGAAGCCTTTCTCATTCTAGGGTTCATCTGAAACCCTAACTATCGAGGTTCTGTCCGATTATTTTTAGATCTGTTATATGTTTGCAATATTGCTTAAGTTTCTTAAACGTTTTCTCCGATTTTCTTTCAAAAAGTTACTTCTTTTCGATTAGGGTTTCTGGAAAAGGTTCTTGAAAATGTTTCTGACTCTTCTTCTTCTTCTTCTTTTCTTGGTGTGAATCGATCCCTGCTATGTTTTTATTTGCTATTTTCTGACTCGCATGCTTTTTCGTATGTTCTTATATTTGCTGTATTATGAAGTTTTTCTGTTGTGCCCCGTTCTGTCTCCTACTGGTTTTAATATCATGCTCTCATATGCCTATCTTATGTGTTCCTTTACTGTGTTTTCCTACTGAGTTTTAGTCCTTTGTTTGCCTTTACCAGACTTTGTTCTTTCTAGATGTGTTTCATCGACTATTTCCTTAAGTTTACACTACCCCTTTATCTCCTAAACTCGTTTAAATTCCAAGCTTTTCTTGAAACTTGTTCCCTGTACTTCAAATTAGTTTCTATGTTCTATTTGCCTTGAACCTGCTATTGTGCTTGTATATTTTCTCATGAGACTCTAAAAGAGGTCTCTGAGTCTGTTTCAATAGCTTGCCTTCTCATCTCTGTGTCAAATTCAAGTTTAAAAACCCTAAGATTTGGGGGTTTCTTTGGCAAGTTTGATTTTGTGTTTGGACAGGGGTTCTACTTTGAAACCTTGAACTCTCAGACTCACTCCGAGTTTATGAACTGAATTTGAAATTTTCTGCGTTTGTGATTTCGAAACTTTCTTGCTAGTTTTTCGTAATTAGCATGACATTCTTCTTGCTTGACATGTCTATGTGTTTTATATATGAGAGCTTCTCTTTCAAAGGTTTTGCCAACTGTTAATTGATTCTGAATCCCTTTAATGTTGCTTACTTGATTGTTACTGATTTTCCCCTAAATTAAACTTTCCTTTACCACTTTTCTGACTCGGTTCAATCGAACAAGGCTTTCAACTTGGTTCTTTTACTGGCTGTTTTACTAATTCCCTTTCCTTGTTTTTCACAAATCAAGTACCACTAGACTTTTACCTTAAATAGTTTTTATGTATTTACCCTTTATTGTACTGCTTGGGAAAATATTCTGATTGACCCTTTCCTTAATTATCTTTACCCGTTGGAAATCAGAATCCCTTAATTGAAGGGAAATTGATTTTCAAGGTTATTTTCCTTACCTTTTCTTACTTACTTGCTGCACTATAAAAAGGGCCTTCCCTTCTATACTTTCAACAATCCTCATTCACTGATTTTTGAATCACAAATTCTCTTGCACTCTTTACTCTCTTCTGAGATCTTTTGCATTGCTTGCTCGCAATTTGGATTACCAAAGCTTCTGCTTTTTATTTATTTTTCTGAAACTGGTATGTCCTACTTTTGATTCTAGCATCAACTCCAATGTGTTTATTTACAAGCTTTTATGCCCATGCCTACTTTACTGCTTTGTAGAGTTCAACATTAAAGTAATACTTATATCTTGCTATCTGTTGCTGCAATGAATCCCTATCCCCATCCCCCTTTTATGTGCTTGGGCTGTAGTTTAAGACATGGCAATATACAAAGTTATTGTCATGGATTAAAACTGGGTCCTTTGGATCCTAGCCTCTTTCAATTTCCCATACCCCCATTCCCTTATGTGTATTAAGTTAAGGTATAGCCTGGCAGCATCCAAGTTGTTGTCCAGGGCTGAACCTGACCTTCAAAAGGTCCTAACTCTC
Source organism: Nicotiana attenuata (assembly GCF_001879085.1). Classification (NCBI taxonomy): domain Eukaryota; kingdom Viridiplantae; phylum Streptophyta; class Magnoliopsida; order Solanales; family Solanaceae; genus Nicotiana; species Nicotiana attenuata. Next base: position 34,034 of record NW_017672722.1, on the reverse strand, counting down.
TAATTTTTAAGCTGACCGGCTGGTCAGGGGTGTGCCAGCATTCCAGTTGCTGGGCATGACCACCAGCCTGCCCTGGCTCCCCCTAATTCCCTTTCATTGCACTTACACTTACTCCTAGTCTCTAAGTTCTGCCCCCCTCCTATGAGCCTTGCCTTGGGACCTTGTGTTCCCTCTGAACTTGGACATTTGAGGGCTGGCCCTTCCACACTGCACTATGTTCTTAACTCTGCAATGATATTTGGGGTGTAAGAATTACCTGGAATTCTTGAAGTTCCTTGGAACTTTGACACATCCCAAATATGAGAAAGGCTTTGAAAATCCGATCCTGGAAGTTGGTTTATCTCATATTATTAGACTTTGAGTCTGGATTAGGCTGATTAGATGTAGATGTAATCACTGATGTAATTTTATTATTCCTTCTGATTCGCTTGGTCTGTAATAAGCTTTGTAAATAACTTTGTAATAACTACTGGGGTATAGTGAAAGGGGATGGGACTGAATGCATGCCAAAGGGGTAGAGATCATGTCTATAAGATATTTACTCTGTAAAATTCTGCATTTTCACATACAAATCATGTCTATAGGATATTTACCCTTTAAAATTCTGCATCTCACATAGAAATTATGTTCATAGGATCATTACTTTCAAACTCTGTATTTTCACGTAGATACCATGTCTATAGGATATTTACTCTTTAAAATTCTGCATCTCGCCTAGAAACCATGTTCATAGGGTTATCACTTTCAAAGCCTGCATTTTTCACATAGATACCATGCCCATAGGTTTTCTGCACTTTGTAATAATACCATGGCAATAAATCGATAATGAAGCTCTGCATATTGTATAGATAATATGCCTATAGGACTTCCTGCACTTTGCACATACATTTGTCATTAGACAAGCCTGCTTATAGGAGTTAAAATAACTCATTATATATAGATGACCTGCCTATAGGATCTCTGCTCAAAATCAGTTACACCTAGAAAGCATGCCTATAGGAACTATCAACTTAATCAGAATCGCCACTCGTTCCTAAGTTTAAAATCAGTGGCAATTTGTTTAACACTCGTAGAGCTTATAACTAATGACTTTTTGCAATCAGTTATTCCTCCGTCCCTGGATTAATAGATGTCATGCCTATAGGCCCTGTTTAACATACAAATAGTTAGATAATTAATCAACTGTCAGTTTTCGACAACTACATCTAAGCAGGACTAATTTGGACTCCCTATCTGGGAAATATGTGGTAAATCAATTCTTCCTACGCTAATTTTAATTAATGACCTAAACAGTATGCGTAAGACATGCTAAACAATTCGTTTCTTTAATTGAAGAGGCCTACTTGAGCCTTTAATTGTTCTTATTTCCCCATTAACTGCTCTATGTGTTTTGTTTGTCGCCCTAGAATTTCATCCTTTTAAAACTCCTGAAAGCCAAGCTCCCTCCCTTTTAGGATTAGTAGTCCTAAACGCCTCCGGGACTGATAGGTGGGACGGGTAATCGCATGCAGTAGGTAACGATACCATTCCGTGCTTAAATACCTTAGCGGGGTGGGAAGGGTAGACATGGAGATGATGATCACATGATAAGGCTATGCGTACCATTGATTACCGGTGTTGTGTGGATGATCCATGTGTTTTACAAACCTAGGACCCCTTTCCTTTATGTGACTTTGTTTAATATCAATAAAATTCTGTCTTTTCAACTATCCAAAACCCCTCTTTAATTTTACTGCATTATTCCTTTTTCCCCTAAATTTTTCTTCTTTGTTTATTCAATGTCTTGATTAATTTTCTGCATTTAGACCCTCCCTCAAACAAACTGTAGATCATCTAGACCTTGATTCCAACATGCTTGTTACGTATCTATTTGCAACCCCTATGTGTGAAGTTATTTGTATACTTATTTGCATTAAAGCCACAACATAGCATGGCCGGGAACCACACTAGTGGATCTTGAGGGGTGCTAACACCTTCCCCTCGAGATAATTTCTAGCCCTTACCCGAACTCTGGTTTTCAAAAATTCAAACTCTTAGTGTCCTAATGCACTTAATCATTAGGTGGCGGCTCTTCAATTCCAAAAACCCAATTCCCACACGGGAATAGAGTTGTCTTCTCAAATGTCGTAAACCCGATTTCGCGAGAAAAAAGGGGCGTCGACAGCATGGCGACTCTGCTGGGGATTTCTTTAGGCTTTTACCATTACATGTTATTCGTGACTTTATTGCTTCTTTATTGCTTTTATTTAATGTCTTTATCTCTCTTCTACTTCGAAACTGACTTGGCTTTTTTGTTTCTTTTTCTTTCTTTAACGCTTTCATTTACTGTTTTCCTCCAATACCGTTGTAATTTTCGAGCAATTATTGTAATAAATATGAACGTGAAAATACGTGACAATTTGTTTCATTTTTTGTAATTGCATCTTCAACATCATATTCCACTCGTTCCAAACAAATACCATAGCAACGCTTGATGAGTTGTTGCGCTCTTCCGATATTATTACCCCCTAAATTTGGCAAAGGCATATTTGTGGTAAAACCAGTCGATCAGCGGTGCAGTCGACGGTTCCGTGCCTTTCCCTCTTGAGTTGTCCGCTCAAGGGTACCGGTCTAATACCCCATAGAAACCTTATTCTTTTTAACTGTGCATGCATCACTGTCAAACCTAGCCGAGTCAGTTATGCTGTCCACGTAATGACTCTTTAAAATAACCTTGTCCAAAGTCCACTGGGTTTCCTTGGAACCCAAACGGACAACGTTCTGTGCATTTATTTGGAGAACTAAATGTTGCTGTGCTAATTATTGGTTCAAATAGTCAAGTCCGGTGGGGGTAAGGGTCTAACCATTTTGTTTTGCTGGAAATTAATGACGAAGTCCCCAACTTCGGTATGGTTAGCACGCCCTCACTCTTGCTGATCTGGTGGAGGAATCTCCCATCAAGTGACCAAATCAATGAATGGAAAGAGAGGGTCATCAAGGCTAGCGAAAAGCTGGAGGATCTGATCAACGAGAACATTCAACATGGGGAAGGTCCTTCTGGGACCAAATAGATAGGATTCTTTTCTTTTTCTTTAAACGTAATAAGGCCAATGGCCATTAGTGACATCTTTTTTATTTCCTGCAATTTAATTGTCGTTTTGGGATTCGTCTTATTTTTATCAATAAAATGAGGCATTTAGCATTATAAGTTCTCCAAATTAACTTGTCGCTAGGCCTACCTCGGGCACAACGAGGCTCCCAAATTAGGACACGATTTATATTCTTGTACTATGTGTTTAAATACTGTAATGTTTTTCTCCTCATGATCCACACTAACTTGTTACCTTTTTGTTTTTACTTTTTGTTTTATTCCCCTTCCCCAAAGGTTAGTTCGTGCACTCAGGCATGATCATCTTAGGCAGAAGGGCACATCTCAGCAATTGGTCCATCAGAACCACCAAGGCCCGGAAAGCTTCGGGGTAGCAAGGCTGAACAAAGCACTATGCATTATCTTTAACTTTTTTGCTAGTCGATTTCCTTTCCGTATTATCTTTAAATTTCGAAAAGAGCTCCAATATTCAAAACAATTATGGAATTTATCAAAGTATTCCAGTTTCTTATAAATCTTGCTCTTATTATTTTCTCTATCATTTACTTTATTTACACAACATTACTATTACTTATCTTGATGAACCGACGAATGTGACATGCGACGAGATAACGCAACAAACGGATACAGANTAAGTACGAAACGTACGAAGGTGGTTCAACTTACGGGGTAGGTGCAGAGAATGTCAAGGAAACGCGCATCAGTGTTCGCTTGTCACCGTCAGAAAAGGAAGAGTACGCGGAGGTCTTAAAAGAATATGAGGACATATTTGCCTGGTCGTATGATGATATGATCGGTCTCAATACATCTATTGTAGCTCACAAACTGCCAACAGATCCAACATGTCCGCCGGTAAAGTAGAAACTCAGAAAGTTCAAGCCAGATATGAGTTTGAAAATCAAGGAAGAAGTTACCAAACAAGTCAAAGCCAAGGTCCTCAGGGTAGTGGAGTACCCAACATGGTTATCCAACATTGTGCCAGTGCCAAAGAAGGACGGGAAGGTCAGAGTCTGTGTCGACTACCAGGACCTCAACTGGGCCAGTCCGAAAGACGACTTCCCCTTATCGAACATACACATCCTGATCGACAACTGCGCCAAGCANCACCCTGCCTTCTGAGTTGCCTACATATCCCTGGTTTTACAGGAATCAGGCCATATGTAGTTCCGGATTCATCAGCGAAGTATACAGGTGAAGTCATCTCAAGAGCAGACACAACATCTAAGGCCGGGTGAGTGAACGATTTACGGGAATAGTGAGGTTTGATATGGCTGGGAAAGCCGGAGTGGGATCGCTCCTGCTGGGATAGCCGTTGCTTGCCAGGTTACCTGCAAATAAAAGCAATGCAAGCGTATATTGCATAATTTAAACATGATGCAAATTCCCGTCGGACCATGAATGTTGTCTTTGGACGGTTAGGAATGGCATCCTCAGACCATGATGTCCTAGGCCATGGGTTGTTTGGTGAAGGATTCGCAGGCCATGAAATGATGTTCTCGGACTATAAGGATGGTGCCTCCGAACCATGATGCCTTTGAATAATGATATACAAAAGATTGAAAGAGATCCTCAGGCCATGACATGGTGTTCTCGGGCCATGAAGATGGTGCCTCCGAACGATGACGCCTTTGGACGAGTTGGCGATATTTCAGCCCATGAAGGATGCAGTAGTATGATGCGGACAAGACAGAGCTCGGTCTTGCGAATTGAAGGGCAGAGCTTAGCCCGTAAGAAAAGCGAGATAAATAGTGCTTGAGATAGCGCTTGGTTTCGAAGAAAATTGGAGGCAAAGCTTAGCCTCGAAAGGCAGGAGAGTAGCCTTATGCAAAAATGTGAATGCAGATGGAGGTAGAGCTTAACCTCGAAAGGCAGAATGGTAGCCTTATGCAGATTGGAAGGAAGAATAGTAGCCTTATGCAATGCAGATGCAGATGGAGGTAGAGCTTAACCTCGGAAGGCAGAATGGTAACCTTATGCAGATTGGAAGGCAGAATAGTATCCTTATGCAATGCAGATGCAGATGGAGACAACGTTTAGTCTCGGAAGGCAGAATAGTAGCCTTATGCAGATTGGAAGGCAGAATAGTAGCCTTATGCAATGCAAATGCAGATGGAGACAGCGTTTATTCTCGGAAGGCAGAATGGTATCCTTATGCAAGTAGGAAGGCAGAATAGTAGCCTTATGCAATGCAAATGCAGATGGAGACAGCGTTTAGTCTCGGAAGGCAGAATAGTAGCCTTATGCAAATTGGAAGGCAGAATAGTAGCCTTATGCAATGCAAATGCGGATGGAGACATGTTTAGTCTCGGAAGGCATAATAGTAGCCTTATGCAAGTTGGAAGGCAGAATAGTAGCCTTATGCAATGCAAATGCAGATGGAGATAGCGTTTTGTCTCGGAAGGCAGAATAGTAGCCATATGCAAGTTGGAAGGCAGAATAGTAGCCTTCTGCAATGCAAATGCATATGGAGACAACGTTTAGTCTCGGAAGGCAGAATGGTAGCCTTATGCAAGAAACAAAATAAGAAATGACAGTAGAGTATTCTTAGCTGATAGCAGATTGCGGCATTGTGATGACTGGGAGCATTGCTGGTGTGTGCTGATAGCAAATGTTGGCAAGTGGAACGGTTCTGAGAACAATGTTTGTTCCCTGGGCGTACATTATGTTTAAGGATTTCGCAATCCTAGTGCCTGCATCCAAAGAAAAATCGTGAGTTTTGTAAGGGGGCAGGTTAGTTCGTATCCTCGCTGGCTTTGCTTAAGTTGTTCGGCTTTGATATGGTGATACCGTCTGTATCATTGGGGTAGCGTAACAAAGTAATTTCAATAATAAACATGCATGATTTTGTAGAAGTATGACATAAATGTATAATTAAAAATAGCCTTTAGATGAACCGACGACTGTGACGTAGTTCAGGACATTGCAACCTCTCATGCTACGGAATTGTGAGGGTCCTCCTCAAAATTCTGCCCCAGTTTGATGGGTTGACGTTTCTGATTGTTGCTCGTGCGGCGATCGGCTAAAATTACTTCGGAATTTTGAGGGTCCTCCTCAAAATTCTGCCCCAGTTTCCAATTGCGGAGGGAAGTGAAATTTTTATTGAATTATGACCGAACCCATAGGGCTGCCTACGTATCCCCTCTTAAAGGGGAATCAGGTCAGGCGTAGTTAAATTTACATCATATAAAGAAAGCATAAATATTACACATAGTAACGCTTGACTGCATCTGAATTGATCGGCTTTGGTCAGACTTCTCCGTCCATTTCTGCAAGTATGAGGGCTCCTCCTGTCAAAACCCGGTGAACCATATATGGACCCTGCCAGTTGGGAGAGAACTTCCCTTTGGCTTCATCTTGATGCGAAAAACTTTTCTTCAACACTAGCTGCCCCGGTGTGAACTGTCTTGGCTTGACTCGTTTGTTGAAGGCTCTGGACATTTTGTTCTGATAGAGTTGACCATGGCAGACTGCATTCATTCTCATTCCGTCTATAAGGGCTAGTTGCTCATAACAACTTTTTACCCACTCTGCGTCGCCGAGCTCAGCTTCTTGTATGATCCTTAGGGAAGGAATTTCTACCTCAGTGGGAATGACAGCCTCTGTACCGTAAACCAGCATATAGGGGGTTGCCCCGGTTGATGTGCAGACTGTGGTGCGATATCC
>NW_017672722.1:9723-26800 GCF_001879085.1 Nicotiana attenuata | reverse complement strand
TCGCAGTCGTCGGTTCATCTAAAAGAAAATCGTTTTTATTATTATTTATGTGTTTACATCATATTTTTGAAAGTTATGCATGGCTACTATCAAATTGCTTTGTTTAGCGACGCTACCCCCCCCCCCCCCAATGAAAACAAGAGCCGAGTAGGACGAGCGAGGTCCACGGGAAGACGAACTAACCTTCCCCCTTTACAAAACTCACGATCTTTCTTTGAATGCAGGTACCCCAAAACATAGAACCATCAAATACGGTTACATATTCATATTTCATATTTTGCAGGAGTACAACTCTCAAAATCATCGCTCACTTACAAGTGCTGTCCGCACATGACATCCCCAGCAGCCACAACGACGCAATCAACTATCAGCTATCATCTAACAGCTAAGAGCTTTCGTTACTACTCACCATTATCTGCATTTTGCATAAGGCTACCTTTCTGCCTTCCGAGGTTAAGCTTTACCTCCATCTGCATCTTCTGCATAAGGCTACCATTCTGCCTTCCGAGACTAAGCATTGTCTCCATCTGCATTTTGCACTGCATAAGGCTACCATTCTGCCTTCTAAGACTAAGCATTGTCTCCATCTGCATTTTGCACTGCATAAGGCTACCTTTCTGCCTTCCGAGACTAAGCATTGTCTCCACCTGCATTTTCCTGCATTGCATAAGGCTACTTTTCTGCCTTCCGAGACTAAGCACTGTCTCTATCCTGCATTTCCTTGCATTGCATAAGGCTACTTTTCCGCCTTCCGAGACTAAGCGCTGTCTCCATCCTACATTTCCTTGCATTGCATAAGGCTACTTTTCTGCCTTCCGAGACTAAGCACTGTCTCCATCCTGCATGGCTGAAATATCGCCACCTCTTATTTGCATCGGCTGAAATACTGCCAGCTTTATTTAAATCTTGCATGGCTGAAACATCGCCAATTTAGTTTAAATCCCTCATATTGGCTGAAAGACCGCCAATTGCATTCAAATCTTTGCATCGGCTGAAAAATCGCCAACTTTATTTAATTCTCTGTATCGACTGAAAAACCGCTAGCTTTGTTTAAATTTCTGTCGGCTGAAATATCGCCATTTGTATTTATACTTCATATCGACTGAAATATCGTCATTTATACTTATGCTTTGCGTCGGCTGAAATGTCGCCATTTATATTTATGCTTTACATCGGCTGAAATACTTCCAAATCCTGCATTTCATGGGCTGAAATACCGCCAAACTGTCCAAGGGCATCATTGTTCGGAGGCACCATTTTCATAGCCCGAGAACGCCATGCCATGGCCTGAGGACCCCGCTTTATATTTTACATATCATTATTCGAAGGCATCATGGTTCGGAGGCACCATCGTCATAGCCCGAGAACATCATTTCATAGCCTGCGAATCCTTTATTATACGCTTCATGGCCCAGGACGTCATGGTCTGAGGACGTTATCCTAACCGTCCAAAGACAGCATTCATGGTCCAAACGGGAACTTGCATCACGTTTAAATTCTGCACGATATGTTTGTATTACTCATTCGCAGGTACATCAGCTGGCAACGGCCGTCATAGCAGGAGCAATCCTGCTTCGGTTCCCGCAGCCCATCAGTCCCTGACCATCCTTCCCAACCTAAATATTACGTCCGTCTTTTTCAAAACCGCCATCGACATATTCCGTCAATGTACCCTGAACTACATATGACCTGATTACTGTAAGACCAGGGATATGTAGGCAGCTCAGAAACCAGAGCTCGGTCAAAAACCTTTGCAAGTCGTTTCTCTCGGTCAAAATTGGTCGTCATATCTTTACCCGATAACTCTTTCATCCTTCCCGGGTAAAAAGGGGCAGTTGTTGATACCTAATTTTTCCCCTATCTATTTTTATACTCAAAATATTCTCAAAATAGCATGTACATGCATATATAAGTATGCCCAAGAATTTTTGACATTTTTCTAATTTTTAAAGCTTTTAAAAATCATTTTTATTATTTTGTTTTAACAGTACAAAACCCAATAATTATTCCCAAAACTATCATTTTGGTAAGTAATTTATTTCCATCCTCCTATTTACATCACAATATAATTAAGGTAATTTTTGGCATTTTTTATATTTTGATATTTTAAGCTAAAATTGGATAAAATTGCAATTATAGCCTATATTGCGATTAATAGCATCTTACAATTATAAAATTACTCCCAGTATTTTTAAATTAACATTTATATATTATTAATTAATTTAGTGCTTTTAATTTATTTTTTAAAAATTATTTTAACTATTTTAATCAAATTAAAAGGGGAGAAATTGGCTATTTAATACATAGCCCATTGCGTTTCGATTATAGACATATTAAACCCCCAATTTAAACTCAATTTTACCGGCCCAATTCCTAAAATCGATCCAACCCTGACCCAATTCATAATACCTGACCGGATCCCCCCTTTAATCACAGCCGTTGATCTAAACATCAACGGCTCAAAGTAAACCTTTCCTTTTTAATTCACCGACTACCCCCAACCCTAATTCATTTCCACCATTCATCCGCCCTTGAATCCCAAAATTCTCTAAAGGTTCTTCGGAACCCTAGCCTCCCCTACCTTGTTCCACCGTGTTTTCACCGGAGTCCATGGCTTCTCAGGCCATGGACAGCCTATACTCACCTCCTACGGCTCCTACATGCCTGTTGCTTGAAGGTTTGAGGCCAGACCTCGAGGGTCTTCACTCAGACCTTCACCGATTCGAGGATTCCGGCCATCTCCGGCCTTGCTCCGGTGGCTCTTGGTCTTCTAAGCCTGATTCTGACCTCATCCGACTTAGATCGGACATTTTCGAAGCCTTTCTCATTATAGGGTTCATCTGAAACCCTAACTATCGAGGTTCTCTCCTATCATTTTTAGATCTGTTATATGTTTGCAATATTGCTTAAGTTTCTTAAACGTTTTCTTCGATTTTCTTTCAAAAAGTTACTTTTTTTCGATTAGGGTTTCTGGAAAAGGTTCTTGAAAATGTTTCTGACTCTTCTTCTTCTTCTTTTCTTGGTGTGAATCGATCCCTGCTATGTTCTTATTTGCTCTTTTCCGACTCCATGCTTTTTCATGTGTTCTTATATTTGCTGTATTATGAAGTTTTTTTGTTGTGCTCCGTTCTGTCTCCTACTGGTTTCAATATCATGCTCTCACATGCCTATCTCATGTGTTCCTTTACTCTATTTTCCTACTGAGTTTTAGTCCTTTGTTTGCCTTTACCAGACATTGTTCTTTCTAGATGTGTTTCATCGACTATTTCCTTAAGTTTACACTACCCCTTTATCTCCTGAGCTCGTTTAAATTCCAAGCTTTTCTTGAAAATTGTTCCCTGTACTTCAAATTAGTTTCTATGTTCTATTTTCCTTGAACCTGCTATTGTGCTTGTATGTTTTCTCATGAGACTCTGAAAGAGGTCTCTGAGTCTGTTTCAATAGCTTGCCTTCTCATCTTTGTGTCGAATTCGAGTTTAAAAACCCTAAGATTTGGGGGTTTCTTTGGCAAGTTTGATTTTGTGTTTGGACAGGGGTTCTACTTTGAAACCTTGAGCTCTCAGACTCACTCCGAGTTTATGAACTGAATTTGAACTTTTTCTGCGTTTGTGATTTCGAAACTTTCTTGCTAGTTTTTCGTAATTAGCATGACATCCTTCTTGCTTGACATGTCTATGTGTTTTATATATGAGAGCTTCTCTTTCAAAGGTTTTGCCAACTGTTAATTCATTCTGAATCCCTTTAATGTTGCTTACTTGATTGTTACTGATTTTCCCCTAAATTAAACTTTCCTTTACCACTTTTCTGACTCGGTTCAATCGAACAAGGCTTTCAACTTGGTTCTTTTACTGATTCCCTTTCCTTGTTTTTCACAAATCAAGTACCACTAGACTTTTACCTTAAATAGTTTTTATGTATTTACCCTTTATTGTACTGCTTGGGAAAATATTATAATTGACCCTTTCGTTAATTATCCTTACCCGTTGGAAATCAGAATCCCTTAATTGAAGGAAAATTGATTTTCAAGGTTATTTTCCTTACCTTTTCTTACTTACTTGCCGCTCTATAAAAAGGGCCTTCCCTTCTATACTTTCAACAATCCTCATTCACTCATTTTTGAATCACAAATTCTCTTGCACTCTTTACTCTCTTCTGAGATCTTTTGCATTGTTTGCTCGCAATTTGCTTACCAAAGCTTCTGATTTTCATTTATTTTTCTGAAACTGGTATGTCCTACTTTTGATTCTAGCATGAACTCCAATGTGTTTATTTACAAGCTTTTATGCCCATGCCTACTTTACTGCGTTGTAGAGTTCAACTTTAAAGTAATACTTATGTCTTGCTATCTGTTGCTGCAATGACTCCCTATCCCCATCCCCCTTTTATGTGCTTGGGCTGTAGTTTAAGACATGGCAATATACAAAGTTATTGTCATGGATTAAAACTGGGTCCTTTGGATCCTAGCCTCTTTCAATTTCCCATACCCCCATTCCCTTATGTGTATTGAGTTAAGGTATAGCCTAGCAGCATCCAAGTTGTTGTCCAGGGCTGAACCTGACCTTCAAAAGGTCCTAACTCTCTAATTTTTAAGCTGACCGGCTGGTCAGGGGTGTGCCAGCATTCCAGTTGCTGGTCATGACCACCAGCCTGCCCTGGCTCCCCCTAATTCCCTTTCATTGCACTTACACTTACTTCTAGTCTCTAAGTTCTGCCCCCTCCTATGAGCCTTGCCTTGGGACCTTGAGTTCCCTCTGAACTTGGACATTTGAGGGCGGGCCCTTCCACACTGCACTATGTTCTTAACTCTACAATGATATTTGGGGTGTAAGCATTGCTTGGAATTCTTGAAGTTCCTTGGAACTTTGACACATCCCAAATAAGAGAAAGGCTTTGAAAATCCGATCCGGGAAGTTGGTTTATCTCATATTATTAGACTTTGAGTCTGGATTAGGCTGATTAGATGTAGATGTAATCACTGATGTAATTTTATTATTCCTTCTGATTCGCTTGGTCTGTAATAAGCTTTGTAAATAACTTTGTAATAACTACTAGGGTATAGTGAAAGGGGATGGAACTGACCGTATGCCAAAGGGGTAGAAATCATGTCTATAAGATATTTACTCTTTAAAATTATGCATTTTCACATAGAAATCATGTCTATAGGATATTTACCCTTTAAAATTCTGCATCTCACATAGAAATCATGTGCATAGGATCATTACTTTCAAACTCTGCATTTTCACGTAGATACCATGTCTATAGGATATACTCTTTAAAATTCTGCATCTCGCCTAGAAACCATGTTCATAGGGTTATCACTTTCAAAGCCTGCATTTTTCACATATTTACCATGCCCATAGGTTTTCTGCACTTTGTAATGATACCATGGCAATAAATCGATAATGAAGCTCTGCATATTGTATAGATAATATGCCTATAGGACTTCCTGCACTTTGCACATACATTTGTCATTAGGCAAGCCTGCTTATAGTAGTTAAAATAACTCATTACATATAGATGACCTGCCTATAGGATCTCTGCTCAAAATCAGTTACACCTAGAAAGCATGCCTATAGGAACTATCAACTTAATCAGAATCGCCACTCGTTCCTAAGTTTAAAATCAGTGGCAATTTGTTTAACACTCGTAGAGCTTAAAACTAATGACTTTTGCAATCAGTTATTCCTCCGTCCCTGGATTAATAGATATCATGTCTATAGGCCCTGTTTAACATACAAATAGTTAGATAATTAATCAACTGTCAGTTTTCGACAACTACATCTAAGCAGGACTAATTTGGACTCCCTATCTGGGAAATATTTGGTAAATCAATTCTTCCTACGCTAATTTTAATTAATGACCTAAACAGTATGTGTAAGACATGCTAAACAATTCGTTTCTTTAAGTGAGGAGGCCTACTTGAGCCTTTAATTGTTCTTATTTCCCCATTAACTGCTTTATGTGTTTTGTTTGTCGCCCTAGAATTTTATCCTTTTAAAACCCCTGAAAAGCAAGCTCCCTCCCTTTAAGGATTAGTAGTCCTAAACGCCTCCGGGACTAATAGGTGGGACGGGTAATGGCATGCAGTAGGTAACGATACCATTCCGCGCTTAAATACCTTAACGGGGTGGGAAGGGTAGACATGGAGATGATGATCACATGATAACGTTATGCGTACGATTGATTACCCGTGTTGTGTGGATGATCCATGTGTTTTACAAACCTAGGACCCCCTTTCCTTTATGTGACTTTGTTTAATATCAATAAAATTCTGTCTTTTCAACTACCCAAAACCCCTCTTTAATTTTACTGCATTATTCCTTTTTCCCCTAAATTTTTCTTCTTTGTTTATTCGATGTCTTGATTAATTTTCTGCATTTAGACCCTCCCTCAAACAAACTGTAGATCATCTAGACCTTGATTCCGACATGCTTGTTACGTATCTATTTGTAACCCTTATGTGTGAAGTTATTTGTATACTTATTTGCATTAAAGTCACAACATAGCATGGCCGGGAACCACACTAGTGGATCTTGAGGGGTGCCTAACACCTTCCCCTCAAGATAATTTCTAGCCCTTACCCGAATTCTGATTTTCAAAAATTCAAACTATTAGTGTCCTAATGCACTTAATCATTAGGTGGCGGCTCTTCAATTCCAAAAACCCAATTCCCACATGGGAATAGAGTTGTCTTCTCAAATGTCGTAAACCCGATTTCGCGAGAAAAAGGGGGCGTCGACCCCATCCAGATCTGATGATAACCAGCGAAGCAATCTACGAATGACTGTAGCTCATGCTTGGCGCAATTGTCGATCAGGATGTGTATATTTGGAAAAGGGAAGTCGTCTTTCGGACTGGCCCGGTTGAGATCCCGGTAGTCGACACAGACTCTGACTTTCCTATCCTTCTTTTGCACTGGCACAATGTTGGCTAACCGCGTCGGGTATTCTACTACCCTGAGAACCTTAGCGTTGATCTGCTTGGTGGCTTCTTCCTTGATTTTCAAACTCATATCAGGCTTGAACTTTCTGAGCTTTTGCTTTATCGGCGGACACATTGTATTGGTTGGCAGTTTGTGAGCCACAATAGACGTACTCAGACCAGTCATGTCATCATACGACCAGGCAAATATGTCCTCATACTCCTTTAGAAATTCTGTGTATTCTTTCATCTCTGATGACGACAGGTGAATGCCGATTCGTGTTTCCTTGACGTTTTCTGAATCTCCCAGGTTGACAATTTCAGTCTCGTCCAAGTTGGACTTAGGTCTGTTCTCAAAAATCTCATCTTCTTTGACAATCTCGTCAGGTATGTCATCTTCCTCCTATTCCATGTCCGCTTGTTGCGTTGTCTCATTGCACGTCACAGTCATTGGTTCATCAAGACAAGTGATAGTAATGCTGTATAGGTAAAGTAATGAGAGAAAACGATAGCAATAAATATTAATTCATAAGAAAAAAATCAAAAATGCTTTTGATGAATTGAATAATGGTTTTGAACATTGAAGATCTTATTGCGGGAATTGAAAAATGCAAAAAGAAAATCATTTAGTTAATAAAACAGTGAATAATGCTTGTTTTAGCCTTGCTACCCCGAGGCTCGTCGGGCTTTGGTTGTCCTGATGGTCCAATTCTTCAGATGTGCCCCTCTGCTCACAGCCTGTATGGAAGGGCCTTCCTCCCCCTCCTCCTCGAGAATAACACAACAGCCCATATCAGTGTCCTCTAGAAACAAGTTCTTCACTGCTGCAAGTGCTTCTTCTTCATCTGACCCATAAATAATGCCGGCATGTTGGAAGGTCTGCTCCAGATGCGGTATTGGCTGCTCTAGTAGGTAGTAAGGACCGCGCCATGGTGGCGACCAGCTATTGAATTCTTCCCAGGTGTATTCATATCCCAGACCGAAGGTAGTGCCATGTTTTCTGAGTTTTATGGGTTTAGAGATTCCTTAGAGGTTCTTACCGATCCCTTTGCCAGGCTCGTACCTATTCCAACTCATTATTCTCTCGATTTTGCTATCCCACCATTTGTCTTTGTCGATAGCATTGACCCATTTAATGTGGTGGTAAGCTTCTCCACCCAGCTTCCTTCTTCCCTCGAATGCCGGAATAGTCTGGCGACTGTATGTAGGGTTGCTACCGTCGCAGTGAATGATCACTTCCTGGTGATTCCATTCGAACTTTACTGCGTGATGCAGCATTGACGCTACGGCCCTAGCAGCATGGATCCACGGCCGTCCCTGCAGCAAGTTGTAAGATGTTGGTCCCATCTGGAGGCATAGACTAATCTCACCAATGGTGGACCTCTGAGAACCATCGAAAGCTTTCACATTGATTGCTCCATCCTTTATCTCATGCAGCCCTTTACCCAACTTCTTGAGCGTTATCAGCGGACAAATGTTAAGACTAGACCCTCCATCGATCAGGATTCTGGTGATGAAATAATCTTCGCATTGCACGGTGATATGCAGTGCTTTGTTATGCCCCAGCCCTTCAGATGGCAGCTCGTCTTCATGAAAGGTGATCTTATAGCTTTCCAGCACTTGTCCTACCATATTAGCCATCTCCCCTCTAGTGATGTTATTTGGTACGTACGCTTCATTCAGCACCTTCAACAAAGCATTCCTGTGCGTCTCGGAATTTTGCAGCAAAGAGAGAATGGATATTTGTGCAGGCATCTTGTTCAATTGGTCGATGACCGAATACTCCTTGGCCTGTACTTTCCTCCAAAGGTAGTCCAGACCTGTCTCAATGAGGGGTGGCCGATTGGAGGCCTGCTTGCTTGATTCAGCTAGATGTTCAGGGGTATAGACTCTACCAGTTCTTGTCATACCCTGTGTTGCGACGGTTTCTTCAGTCCTGACCTTGCCCTTCCTTCTCGCCTCGGCTGTGTAGTCCCAGGGTACAGTATTTGTATTGAAGGGTGGCGTGGTCGATATTGCCACTGGGATCGGCGTGGCTATCCTTACTTCGAATGGAACATGTGCCTTGGGTGGCAAGACTACAACCTCAAATGGTGCGGGTGCATTTGCCGGAGACACGAATTCAACCTCAATTGGTACCGGTGTCTTTGCGGGTGGCGCTGCTTCAAACTCAAGAGGCATAGACATATTCACCTCAGCGTCCTCAGACGGTTGGATCTGGACTATGATTGGATTGAGAGTAATTGCCGGTTTCTTTGGGCCATCACCTTCTGCGATCAACCCGATTGATCCCTCGGGATCCCAATCATCTTTTACTTCAATCATGTGGATAACTCCACCCTTATGGTCTGACAGAGGATTGTTGCGGACGTTTGGAGCGGGTTTCTTTGCCATAATGATCTTGTTATCAATCAAAGACTGTATCTTCTCTTTCAAAGAGCAGCATTCATCGATGGAGTGCCCTTTCATGCCGGAGTGGTATGCACAGGACTTGTTTGGGTTAACCCATTGAGAAGGATTCTCAGGGGTAGCATCAAGGATGGGGGTGACATAACCAGCAGCTTTGAGCTTCTCATACAGCTGGTCGATGGGTTCAGTGATGGTGGTATATTATTTTGGAGGTCTGCGAACAAAATTAGGTCGAGGTCTAGGCAAGTTTTGGTGTGCAGGGGGTGATTGATAATAGAATGGTTGAGAATTATAAGTGTGGTAGACATGAGCGGGTTGGGAGTATCTGGGTGAAGTAGGTTGATATGTAAGAGGTGGAGATGATTGATAAGTTGGTGGCAGAGCTTGGTACGAGGGTGAGGGTGCTTGGTTGGCTGGTATGTGAGTAGAGGTGTTGGGTAAGTTTGGTATTTGAGGGGAGACTTGGTCCTTTGTGCAACCATCATGGCCCCCACGTTCCTTTTCTTGGACACACCACCGGACTGTAAAGCCTTATTCGTAGCTTGCAAGGCTTTGAAATTTGTGACCATACCATTTTTAATACCCTCTTCAATTCTTTCACCTAATTTGATAATGTCAGAGAACTTGTGGTTCTCAATCATCATCAACCGTTCATAGTACTGCGAGTCCTGAGCTCGGACAAAGAACTTGTTCATTTGCTCCTCTTCTAAGGCGGATCTGACCTTAGCAGCCTCGGACCTCCAGCGAGTAGCATACTCGCGAAATGTCTCTGTGGGCTTCTTCTTCAAATTCTGGACATTGAACACGTCTGGTGCGTTCTCTATATTAAATCTGAATCTGTCCATAAAGTCGGATGCCATGCTCACCCAGTTTGACCATTTCTTGGGATCTTGGCTGATATACCAAGACAATGCATCTCCTTTCAAACTCCTCATGAACAGCTTCATGCGGATCCTTTCATCCTTCCCTACTCCAACCAGCTTGTCGCAATAGGTCCTCAGATGGACCCTTGGATCACCCGTACCATCAAACATTTCGAACTTAGGAGGTTTGTACCCCTCGGGCATTTCAACATCAGGCTGTATGCAAAGGTCCTCATAGTTCAGCCCCTCGATTCCTTTGCTTCCCTCGACGCCCTAAATCCAGCTGGTTAGTTTCTTAAGTTCCTCGGCCAAGTTCCTGATAAGCAGATCCTTTCCATCAGACTCGGGTATGTATGAGATGGGTTGGGTGGAGTGTGGCATGGTCTCCACGTAGATAGGATTGTTATGATGGCCTGGTGATGGGTGTGGAAATGGTCGTTTGTTGAGTTCTAAGGTTCTGGGATGAGTAGTGGAGTGTTGTTTGGGCTATGGCAGGTGTTACATTGGTTCTTTGGTGGAGCAGCGTGATGGTGAGGTGCGGGATGATTCTGCTGTTTTGGGATATTTTGAGGAAATGTAGGGTTTTAAGCGTTGGGGAAGTTGATGTCTGGGGCTTTGAGGGAAAATGACAGGTTTGCCAGATTTCGAACCTGATCAGGCTCTTCCTGGAATTTCAACAGTTTCTGTTCAAGTTGTGACACATTCTCATTAGGAACCCGAATACCCTGGCCATCAGTGGCCTCTACTCGTTCAGATGTGCTCTCCTTCCTGATGTTGTTTAAATCTTCCATTTTATTCTTGCCTTTGTTCTTGCCTTTTAAAGGGACTAGGAGGAGGAGTGGGTGGAGGGCCCCTGGAACTTGTGAAATAAGATGATGATGCCAGAGTGCACGAACTAACCTTTGGGGAGGGGAATAAAAACAAAGAAAACAAAATAAAGAAAAAGGTAATCAAGTTAGTGAAGATCATAAAAAGTATTGCAATATTTAAACACATAGTGCGGGAATGTAAAGCGTGTCCTAATTTGGGAACCTCTTTGTGCCTGAGGTAGGCCTAGCAACAAATTGATTTGGAGAACTTAGAATGCTAAATGCCTCATTTTATTGATAAAAATAGGCGAATCCCAAACAACACTAAATAAGCAAGAAATAAAGGTCACTAATGGCCATTGGCCTTATTACATTCATAAAGCGAAAAAGTAAATTCCTATCTATTTGGTCCCAGAAGGACCTTCCCCAGTCTCGACATCCTTGGCTCCTTCGAACAGCTTCCCCAATTCGCGAAGTCCCAGCAACAGGTATGCTCTGGCTAGATG
This sequence comes from Nicotiana attenuata, assembly GCF_001879085.1. Lineage (NCBI taxonomy): Eukaryota > Viridiplantae > Streptophyta > Magnoliopsida > Solanales > Solanaceae > Nicotiana > Nicotiana attenuata. The sequence goes on along the minus strand of NW_017672722.1, from coordinate 15,292 downwards.
TCCACCTTCGGTCCCTTCAACCTTTTGACAGTCTTCAACCCTTTTGAGAAATTTTCCCTCTAGTTCTATTATGCCTCGCTCTAAGAATCCTAGCCTTTTGTTGGCACTGATAGCCATGTCTTTCCATTCCTCAATCAGCTTCTTGTTGGACTCGCACTAGACCGGCCAGTCCTCCTATCTCCTCTAGCAAAGGTGTCATTTCGATGTCCCCAAAGTGGAACACTGCCCTTTCACAATCCCAAAATAAGGTAGCAGCCTCTATTATCATGTTGTTAGGCTGGATCTCCAGGAGGGATGGTAGATTACCCAGATATTTTCTGACGAGGGTTTTGTCACTAGAATGTAAATCTTCCCACCAACTCAGCAATCTTGGGTGGATATTGGTGACCATGCCGAATCTGGGGACTTCGTGCTCATATTTTTGCAAGGCAAACAGGGTTAGGCCCTTACCCCCACCAGACTCAACTATTTAACATCAACAATTAGCATGAAGCATTTAGTTCACCAAATAAATGCACAGAACGTGATGATGTCCGTTTGGGTTTAGGGAAACCCAGTTGACATTTGGACAAGGCTATCTTAAAAGCTATTGTGCGGACAACACTTTTAGCCTGGCTAGGTTTGACCATGATGCATGCAACAACAATAATAGAGTAAGGTTTCTATGGGGTTTTAGACTTGTACCCTTGAGCGGACAACTCAAGGGGGAAGGCACGAAACTATCGACTGCACCGTTGATCGACTAGTTTTACCGCAAATAAGCCTTTCCGAGTTTAGGGGGTAATGATATAGGAAGGGCGCAACTACTCATCAAGCGTTGCTATAGTATTTTATTTGGCACGAGTGGAGTATGATGTTGAGCATGATTATGCAATAATTAAAAGCATGTTGTCATGTATTTGCACGTTATAAAAGCGATAAATACAGCAGTTTTATAATTTAAAATAGTTATAAAGGAAGGAAACAAGAAAGATACGTCAGTTTCCTTTTGAAGAACAAATTAAATGCTTAAAGGAATTAAACAAATAATTGTACAGAGGGGGGTACAAATTCACAAAAACGGTCTAAAATTGGTAAAAGCCTAAAAATCCCTAGCAGAGTCGCCATGCTGTTGCGCCCCCTTTTTCTTGCGAAATCGGTTTATGACATTTTGGTTGAGACAACTCGTTCCTTTTGGCAAAGTGGTTTGCATTTTGAAGAGTCGCCACCTAACGATTTAAGGTGTGTTAGGGCACCTAGAGGGTTCATTGATAACTACGTTTGTTAACCAGAGACAGGGTAAGGGCTTGAAATTATCCTAAGGGGAAGGTGTTAGGCACCCCTCAGGATCCACAATGTGGTTCCCGGCCAAACAGCTTTTGTGGATTTGTACAATTTAGTAAATAAACAAGTATGGCTCAAATAATAGGGGATTTAAGTTTAAGTACACGGATGTTTGAAAAAACAGTTAATGAAAAGCTAGATTTTGAAAAGAATTACAATCTAAGCATATTTGTGAATGTAAAGGGGTATCATAGGTTTGTTTATAATATGGATCACATCAATGCAATACCCGGTATGACACTCCTCAAAGAGGGGCAACACGTGGTATTAACGCACCGGTCATCATATCCATATCTACCCTTTCCGGCCCCATGAAGGTAATTAAAGCGAGGGTTGGTCTCGACCCCTATTGCATGTTGTTACCCGTCCCTTCCTATCAGTCCTGGAGGAATTTGGGACTCCTATCCTATAAAAAGGGGGGTTCTAGGCAGACCCTCAAGTTTAAAGGTAAAATACTAAGGCGACTTACAATGAACAGATAGGACTTCAATTAAAGGGGAGCATGGAAGACAAATAAAAGGTTCAGATATACCTCCACACATAGTACACACAAACAGCATGACTCATACACAACTAAGGTCTAAATTCAGATCCTATGCATGGTAGCAGAGTCAGATTTATTACATAACTCAGAGAGGAGTCCTAATCAGGCGTTCCTACTGATTTTAAGCTTGTTAACCATTAAGCAGTAAACACAAAGGATAGTTTCCAGTTTTATAGAGGTTGATTACCTAAGGCTTGCCTAGGCGTAGGATAACGCACAACAATTAGCAGAATTATTAAAACAGCTTAGAAGTTATTTTTAGCTAAAGCATGCTGTTCTAAATGTTGCAAAGATATACAGGGATTATGACCAATTTCACTTAAACAGGATAATCAAACGTGAGACTGTTTTATGTCCTTTTCATGCATCAGTAGTTTAACTAGGTGTGACTGAGCGAGTGTGAACGAGATCCTAAAACAGGGTATCTAACATGCACATATAAAAATGCAGAATGATTTCAGGATATGCAGAATTCCTAAAGCATGATTTTTAAATGCCCAGAAAGTTACAGCATGATTTCAGGGTGTGCAGGAGCAACAGTTTTATGTTAATGCTGTTATTTAGCCTAAAGCAGGATTTCTAAGTGATAAAATAATGTCAAATCAGATGCTGAAACAGTAAACCTAAGAACATGATATCTAATGCATGACATACTTTGAATGTGTTGGTCTTAGACATAGATTCTAATGCGCATATAGGAAATGTAAACCTAAGGCATGGTTTCTACCCATTGATGTTGATAACATATATAACTACCCTCCCCTTTTCACTAGCCAACCCCAATATTCATTTACAACAAATTATTATAGACCAATATTGAAATGAATTACATAAGTAGAAAAAGAAAATAAGAAGTTACACTATAGAGAGCCTGAAAACGAGCCCAGATTTCCAGAACCTCAAATGCCAAGATTGTTTCATAGCCTTTCTCATATCCGGGTGTGTCAGAGTTCCCTAAGGACCTCAAGGGATCCTGGGCAGTGCTCACACCCAGATTTCATAGCCAAGACAGAGTAAGTGCAGTGTGGAAAGGCCAGCTTTTGTGTGTCAAAGTTCAGAGGGAGCTCAAGGGTCCCAAGGCAAGGCTCACACAAAAGGGGCAGAACTTAGTGGTCTAAGAGTAGAGTGAGAGTGCTCGACATAGTTTTGAAAATATTTAAGCAGGAAAACAGTTTGAAAAGAGACTTGTTTGAAATAGTTTTGTAAAAACAACAGGGGGAGTTATTCAATAAGACATTTTTGAAAAGAGAGTAGAGTAACAAGAAACAGTCCAAACACAGCACCCAAAACAGGTTCATACATAACCAAGAAAACATAGGGCCACGGCAGGTTCAACAACCACAAACAGAGGTAGTGGGATTTGGGGACACATAGGTCACATAGGTAAACACATAGTTGCAGGAGCACTTAAGTATAGAATCAGCAATATGCTAAGGGGTTAGGGAACTTTAGAATTAACACAGAATCATGTAACTTAAGGATAGCCAACTACTTTGCCCAGAGAGGTTCATGCCAGAAATCAGAGAAGCATAAGTAAGGAAGGGCGACATTGGGGTATACTAGGAGGGAGATAACATTTCATAAACATGATGAGTCTAAGGGAGGGGACACATTCAGAAGCATGCTAATAAAGTGATGAACTAAACATATTAGTTACGAGTTGAACAACAAAACCATAAGTGAAAACATACTAGAAAGATATCACATAAGACTGGAACATAACACATAAGGAAATATTTTCAGGCATAGTAAGTATAGAACAAGTAATTAGGCTAGGTTCAGAAAATCTAATTAAGGAAAGAACTTAAGAGTCGATTGATAGCATAGTCGACCAAAAATAAGGCAAGAAAATATCTTAGAGGCTGAAAATCAGTAAGGAAATCGTCACAAGAAATCAGTGAAAGGTGCCAATTACAGGAAATTAGGGATTCAAACAGGGGTAGTACTGATTAAGGGGAGATTACCACAAGTCTCTATGCATACACGGAATAAACACATAATAGGCAAGAAGAGGAAAAATCAGGAACCCTAATGAGCACAGTAGTACAAATCACATAGAATCAGGGCTTTAACTAGAAAAAAAATAGCAATAACTTAAAGGAATTGAACAGAATAATCATAATATAAAGCGGAAGAACGCAAAAAAACGNAGCTTTTGTGTGTCAAAGTTCAGAGGGAGCTCAAGGGTCCCAAGGCAAGGCTCACACAAAAGGGGCAGAACTTAGTGGTCTAAGAGTAGAGTGAGAGTGCTCAACATAGTTTTGAAAAGATTTAAGCAGGAAAACAGTTTGAAAAGAGACTTGTTTGAAATAGTTTTGTAAAAACAACAGGGGGAGTTATTCAATAAGACATTTTTGAAAAGAGAGTAGAGTAACAAGAAACAGTCCAAACACAGCACCCAAAACAGGTTCATACATAACCAAGAAAACATAGGGCCACGGCAGGTTCAACAACCACAAACAGGGGTAGTGGGATTTGGGGACACATAGGTCACATAGGTAAACACATAGTTGCAGGAGCACTTAAGTATAGAATCAGCAATATGCTAAGGGGTTAGGGAACTTTAGAATTAACACAGAATCATGTAACTTAAGGATAGCCAACTACTTTGCCCAGAGAGGTTCATGCCAGAAATCAGAGAAGCATAAGTAAGGAAGGGCGACATTGGGGTATACTAGGAACATAATAGGGTAAAATTACAGAAACTCGGAACGTTCATGAGAAACAAGCACACATACGAATTAAATCATCAGAGACAGACTCAGAACCCAGGATTAGGATAAAGGAACTTAGGGTTTTAACATAATAAATCAGATAGAAAGAGGGAAAACGTGAATAAACGTTTAAATGTAGTAAAAATTATAGAATAATACGGAAAATCAGAAGGAAAAGTCATTTTAAAAAGGGCTTAAGAAACCCTAGTTTGAAGATGAAAAGGCGCTTTTGAAAAATCAGAGAGATTCTTAAGAAACCAGCGAAAATAACTCAAAATACACTCAGATCTATGGAAGATCTGAAGAGTCAAGAGATGAGTTAGGGTTTCAGAGAGAGATACCCTAGAGATGGAGAGATTCCGGTTTAGAGGCCATGGATCTAACCGGAAAATAGAAAAATCTTACTCAGACGGGCCAAGGGTGGCCCGAGAACGGTGAGCACAGACCCTTGGTGTGAGTCGAACGACCATTGGTCCTTTGAGAGCCTTAGGATAGCAATAATCCGGCATGGTGGAGAGCCATGGAGGCTAGGGGTGGTGGTGGAACCACCGTTGATACCGGTGAGCCAACGACCGGCGAGTAGAAGCTTAGGTTTTAGCAGAGAGAGCTTGAGAGAATGAGAGATGTAACGGCAGAGAGAATGAGAGGGAAATGAGGGTTTGGGGGTAGTCTATTAGGTTAATTAAGGTAAGGACGGATCTGGTCCGTTGATCAAAATTGATCAACGGTCCAGATTAAACAGGGATTGGGTCGGGTAGGATAGTGGATTGGGCCTTAGGGGTATTGGGCCGATTTAATCAGGTTTTGGGTTTGGTTTAATTTAGGCTAGAATTGAAATGAAATTAGGCTATTTGTTAAATACCCAATTCAAATTAATTAAAATAATTTACAAAATAGCTAATAATTATATAAAATGAATTTCATGCATAGAAAATAATTAAAAATAGATTATTTAATATTTATAATAAATTAGTATAATTTTAGGTTC
>NW_017672722.1:4688-7925 GCF_001879085.1 Nicotiana attenuata | reverse complement strand
AGAACCTTATAAACATGATTTCTACTTGGTGAGGCAATCGAATTTAAGCATGAAGGCCTAGGAGCATGATTTCTATTGGAAAACAATCAGATTTAAACATGAAGTCCTAGGAGCATGATTTCTACTTAGTAGAGCAAACAGATTTAAAAGTAAAGTCCTATGAGCATGATTTCTACCCGAATTACCCCATAAAACATGTATCTACCCACCCCTTCACACTAAATACCCTGATATCTGTTTACAAGTTATTATAGACCAATGAATGAATTACATAAGTAAATAAAAAATCAAGAAGCTATTCTATAGGGAGCCTCCGACTAGGCCCAGATTTCCCAAAGCCTCCAATGGTCTCATATGCCTCAGTTCCATAGACAAAATCATAGTCTAGGTGCATCAAAGTTCCCTAAGGATCTCAAGGATCCCGGGCAATGCTTACACCTAGCCATAGCAACCAAGAATTGAACAAGTGCAGTGTGGAAAGGCCAGCCTCAGTATGCCAGAGTCCAGAGGGTTCTCAAGAGGATCCCAAGGCAGCACACATACTAGAGGGGGCAGAACTTATTGACTAGGAGTAGAGTGAGAAGTGATGGACACAAGTTGAAAAGGTTTTAGTAAGAAACTGTGATTAGAAAAAGCCTTTCTTGAAAACAATTCGATAGAGATTTTGTTTAAAAAATATTGGAATAGTTAACAGAGTCCAAACACAGCTAGTTTACATAACCAAGTAAATTCAAGAGTCACACACAGGGGTCAAGGGGTTTGGGACACATAGAACAATTGGTTGCAAACACATAATCCATCAAGGTCTAGGACTGGTTCAGGCATGCTCAGAAACAGCTGACACTGACATAGTCACAAAATCAGGCATGAAGAACACAACCACATAAAGAGGTGATAGGGATTTGGGATCCATGGGATATAATATGGTAAATATACAACAAGTAAGAGACAACTGGTAAGACGTGCTCAGAAATACACATAAAGGGAATATACTAATCCAAAAGAGAAGGGGGAAGACATGATAACATGCTAGTATTGTGTTCTTAACAACAAGTTTCACAACAGAACCACAAATAGAAGCAAACCAGAAACAAGAAGAACTGAAACAATAAGAGAATCATGTTGTTGTTGGAACTTGAATTGAAACTAGGACATACCAGTGAAAAGGAGAGTAAGCAGAATGAAAAGAACAAGAGAGCACAAATGGTTAGCCTTGGCTTGCAGCCGGCTAGCAATAGCGAATAACACCAGAGAGAGAGCAGCGATTTTTAAAGTATGAGAGATAGTTTTTGAACCCAAGTCTTCGTGTCTGTGTTAGTGAAAGACTAGAGTATTTATAGTTTAAAATAGGTAGTAAAATAAGGTAAGAATCATAGTATCCTAATAATTGAGGAATCAGAATCAATCAATTAGAAAAATCGAGGAAGTACCCCCTTAAGTTAAGGGAATTAATTCAAACGGTAAGAACCAGTATATAAGGCAAGAAGGATCAGTACATGATTAATAAGGAAAGAATCAAAGTTTAGTAAGCATAGAGTAGTCAATTAAGACTAAGTTCAGAAAACTCCAATTAAGGAATGATTCAGTAAAAATAAAGTACTATAGCAAATAAGGTAATGGAATCAGTCAATTTAAACAAACGAGTAGAATTTTAGGGTTTTAAAAGAAAATCTTTCAATTAAACCATCAACTAAGAAAATCAGAATCAATCAAGAGGGAGTAACGATTCTGTACTTCAACATATAAATAGAGAAGATCAAACAGACGTAGGAAATAGGCAAGATCAGCAATATTGACAGAAAGAGGCAAGAGATGAACACTCAAGATGAATACAATCACATAGAGGTGATATAAGTAGGTTAAAGACTCGGTAAAACCCATTCGACTCATGGTAATCACAGAAGCTTAACAAGAATCAAGTAGTCAGGCTAACACACAAAACCAAGACAAAGAAGATCTAAAAAAGAAATTAGGGCTTTTAACAGAGGTGAGTTGAAAAAGCAGTAAGAACATAGAATCAGTCAAGATATGCAAGGAAAAGGTTTAAACATAAAGAAAAAATCAGTTTGAACGAATGCAGAAGAACTCTGAGAAACCCTAACTTTAAAGAAAGTAAAAACGGCTTAAAGTTGATGATTTTCAAAAGAAGTTTGAGAATAGTGTAAAACATAGAAAGGAACAGACTTAAATCGTTAAAAATAGCACAGATCTAAGAGATTCAAACAAAGTTAGGGTTTCAAAGGAAACCCAGATAGAAACGGAAGAACCTGCTATAAACTTCAAAGATCGTAACAAATATGGTGTGATTTTGTCCAAAATCACACCGGAGAAGCCATGAACAACAGAAAACCTAGATCCAAATCGGCATGGACCAGGGCCCTTGAAGGCCTCAGAGATGATGAGCAAGGCGATGAAGGAACCATTGGAGGCTTGGGGTTGAAAGGTGGTTGCCGGAGATGGCCGGAGAAGAAGGCGGCGATTGAAGGGGATTAGGGTTAGGTTGAGAGAAGAGAGGATATGAGAGAGTTTGAGGCGGCGGAGTCTCAGAAATGAGATAGGGTTAGTGGTCTTTAGGATTAAAAAGGAAAGGGCTCGTTTGGACCGTTGATCTGGGAGATCAACGGTCAGGATTAGACCGAGTAGATGGGTTTCGGGTTTGGGTAGGAGTTTATAGGGTCTGGGTCGGGTTAATTGGGTAGGAAATTGGGCTAGGAATGGGTTCAACTAGGCTAAAATTGAAAGCCAAATCTGGCTATGATTTAAATAGCCAATTTTCCCTATTTTAATTTAATAAATAATAAAATAGTTTCTGAAAATAATCTTTCTATACCAAAATGATTTAAAATATATACTATTTAAGGTATATAAACTTATTTCTTGTGTAACTGTTTCTCTGTATGTGCACTTGGAAAGAACACACAATTTGACATAATCTTCCATCAAAGAATCTATGAAGGTGTCATCCGGAAGGGCGACTTTATAATCAACGTGAACACCGGGAAGAGGATTAAGGTGAGCTCAATTGAACTCATCTTTCTGATATGGAATCAGTCATTTTGAGCCAAAATATCTCATGTCAGTTTAACATCTGAATGCATTGCCTTTGACCTTATGGTGATTTTAAGCCATGTCAAATCAATTTTATATACATACTCACAGTGATCTCTATAAAATTGAAGTGTATATTTGTTTTATAGTTTCACCACTTAAATTTGTTTGGTGTCTACTGGTATTGAT
>NW_017672722.1:0-1564 GCF_001879085.1 Nicotiana attenuata | reverse complement strand
GCATCTATCAGAATGTAAATCCACTACAGGGTCTAAAAATGTACAAAACCAGAATAATGAACAAAAGAGAGAGACGTGGTGCTGCGAACGCTGACAGTCACCTCCTTAACTCATATAACTCTGCCTCTGATCGGCCCAAAACCCGCTACCGGGTGAATAGATACCTGCATCTGCACACGAGGTGCAAGGAGTAAAGTGAGTACTCCAACTCAGTGAGTAATAAAGGTAAATAACAACTGAGCAGTAAGAAATCACGTAAAGCAACCAACATGCTGTACAGAAGCAGGGTACAATCCTTTGAGAAAAACAGTGAAGCTGTGAAATCTTTGGAAAATCTCTTGGCTCAGTTTAAATCTCTTTTCTTTTTAAAATGATCTTTCCAACAGTTACGAAATGATTTCAAAATAGTTAGTGCCGATAAGCACAGAAAAACCGCCCCTCGGGCACAATTATCACAGTATAACAGGTAAAAAGGCAAGTAAATATGCAAGATGAGCACATAAAAATTCGCCCCTCGGGCAATATCTCAAACAGTACCAGCCCCTCGGGCTCACTCTCAGAAGCACTCTCAGCCCCTCGGGCTCTCTCTCTCTCAGATCACTCACAGAACAGTATCATATAGTAACCGCTGCGGCGTGCAGCCCGATCCACAACTCGCTGCAGCGTGCAGCCCGATCCATATATCGTCGACGGCGCTCACTAGGGGTGTGCAGACTCCGGGAGGGCCCCCTTACGGCCCAAGCGCAATATCAAGCCACCTCGTGGCATATAAAATAAGGCCTAAAAGCCTTCTCACATCACACACTTTCTAAAAGCCTCCTCTAATCAGTCATAAGGCCTGAAAGCCTCCTCACATCACTCACAAGGCCTGAAAGCCTCCTCACATCACTCATGAGGCCTGAAAGCCTCCTTACATCACTCATAAGGCCTGAAAGCCTCCTCACATCACTTATAAGGCCTGAAAGCCTCCTCACGTCACTCAAGCCACCTCGTGGCACATAAAGTATCTTAGGCCCTCGGCCTCATATCACTCAGCATATCCTCACATATGGCCCTCGACCTCACTCAGTCCGAAAATCATCACAAGCCCCTCGGACATTTGTAAAACAGTAGTTCTCAGCCCAAAATATCACTTAGAAATATCATTTAAGTTTCAAATTTGAGTAAAAAAAATTGGCTGAGTTTGTGAAACAGGAGATATCAACAGGACTGGGTTCAAATAACACGTCAAAACAGCGAGGAAACAGTGATAAAATCCCCGAAGGGTTCAAATAATTGGCACGAAGCCCAAATATGGCAATCAGCCCAATTCATGATAATAACAAATAAGTTTCAGTTAAATACGCGATAAAATCATCAATCGGGATGGACCAAGTCACAATCCCCAACGGTGCTCTACCCTACGCTCGCTATCCGGCGTGCAAGTCACCTCAATATAGCACTACGGTGTGCAAATCCGGGGTTTCAAACCCTCAGGATATCATTTACAATCATTACTCACCTCAAGCCGGCCAAAATCCTAGCTCACTATGCCCTTGCCTCGCAAATCGACCTCCTCGCGCGT